>NC_134570.1:82467312-82699812 GCF_050947875.1 Dermacentor variabilis | reverse complement strand
CTACTACTACTACTACTACTACTACTACCACCACTACTACTACTACTACTTCTTCTTCTTCTTCTTCTTCTTCCAGTACAACTACCACTACTACTAACACCACCGCCACTACTACTACTATTACTAGTAAGTACTATTAAACACTCCTAACTTAGCACTCAATGTCGCCGTTAGTCAACCGACCACGAAACCCTAACCACGTCCGTTGGCCCTAGAACGTAAAAGCTATTTCAACCTGTTCTTACTCCAAATCGGCCATTAGCCCTGCCTGATCGATCAGAATGGTTCGGATCCAGTCCATATGGGCGGATGCCACACACATATGGGCAGAGCCCGAGTCATTTTGACCTGTCACGGAGGAGTAATGGCAGACTTGAAAATAAAAACCGATTGGAATAGATTTACGTTATACTGGCCCAAGGTTGGATAGAATGACAGCCAGTACGAGTTTTCACGCGCGCAAAAGAACATCTCTCCGTTCTCAAAACTCACACATAAAAGCCAGGTCTAACACCACTAAGAACGTTTAAAGATAGCGCCCCATGACCTCTCTCCCCGCACGCAACAAGTAGCCTAATTCTGCCTTACTTACTTCCCAATTAGTTGTGGCGATGGACTGAAAAAAGAATGTTTTCACTTTTTGAACTTACTGCACACAGTGTTCCATCCCGCAACAGTATTGTTCCTGCTCTTGTCGAACATCCACATTTCATAGCGACTGGAATCTGTGGGAATACGTAATAATATATCGTGTAGCACGTACAATGTTCAGATCAGCCGCAACATTTGTATGACCAAGCTTGCAATTGCTGCGTGTACCGACGTACTGCAGCTTAGAATGTTGGATCACTCTTGCTTACATGGCAGTAGCTTCCATATGAATATAAAGCACTTCTATCTATTCATAGAACACTTTTAAATTGCTCAATATGTCTTGAACGTGGGCCTCTAGTTACATCCACTGCAGTAACATAAATGGGTTCCTTGAACTCTTCACTGTCCCATGTCCTGCATCAGACCAGCCTAGTCTTTAGGCACAAATTTCCTAAGTTCATCATTCCACTTAATTCTATCCAATCATCTACTGCGTTACTATCGCCTCTTCTCAGGAGTTTCCAGCTTGATCTCACCTGCATATTGTAGCATTGATAAGTCTAAAATATTTTTACACAATCACTAGTTTGCATTCAGACAAGAACAAAAAAATGACACTGTAAACCCTCCCTTAAGAAAGCACGGAGTTGCGTGCTCAGTGAAAAACAGTACTTGCTCTGATTTAGAAACATTGAGCAATATTAGTACACTGTCTAACTTTTCGAAAGCGCCAACTTTATACAAATTAACAAATTTTTTTCACGCATACATACGAAGCACTATCAGCGTATATTCAAACGACAATCCGGGAATAAAGCGACTCGACTTCGCTGTTGCGTTTCCAGCTTCACCTGCGATAATAACAGTTGCTTAATTCAGGGCGCTAAAACGTAAAGCTATTCCAATCTTTTCTATTCCAATTCTGCAATGATCCCTGCAGAATTGGTAAAAAAATGATCAAACCACCACCCACTGCGCCTATTTGTCACGCGACGTCACGAAAACTGCTATCTGATATTTGATATATGTGCCCACCGATTATGCGTGATTAGAACAAACTAAAGAAAAATAATTCTTATTTTTAATTCTTTCTAATTTTTTTTCTTTTTTTATAATTCTTTTTTAATTCTTAATTTTAATAAAAAGGCGTTGCTTGTCCAATTGCTATAGTTCAAACACTCTCGGGCTGCGCATAGGCGCCGACCACGGGGGAGGCACCTGGGCCCTTCACCCCGCCCCCCCCCGCCCCGGGCGCCAAAGCCCCCTCCCCCTACCTCCAAACACACACACACACACACCTAATGTGCCATTACCATAGGTTTTTCACCCACATCATTTGAGGTTTCTTTTTACTTTCCTCGACCTTTTCACTTGCAATTTTACTCGGCTAAAAGCTTACTGCATCATTGTTGGCGCGGACGTGCACGAATTTTAATTCAAACATTCGCTTTATTTATCCTTATTCAGCTTATTCAGCTTATTTGAGGGCTCTGCTTTATGATGCGGGTGTGAGCGCACTCATGTGCTATTTCCCTACTTCGTGAGGTTTCTTTGCCAGTCGAAAAAAATTGTACGCAATTTTAGTACGTCGCTGAAAACACCGCAATAGATGTCATTTTGGGTGCCTGCAAATTAGTCATTGACACTTTGAAAATTAGGAAAATACTTCTAGAGTGAGCTAATTAATTACAATTACCGAATTGAATCTCAGTAACGAAATAATTACTGGCGGCTACTCTACTGTACTGGAAACAATTTGCACTAGGTTTTCTTCGAGTAACACTACTGCTTTAATTTTAGGTCTTGGTGCATGATAGTTGGGGATCACTGTATAATTCACTCAGTAACCGAAATGAGGCCAAGCCGGATTCACTCGAAATCAGAATCAACAGCACTCATGCGCAGCAGCGCTTGACTCACAGAAAAATAAAAGAGAGAGAGAGGCAGGTTGCAGTTTCGCTGAAATGCGAAGCAGTATTAGTGATAACCAAGTATGCAACAATCAGGCGAAGGAAGATTACACCACCGAGAGGACTCAGGCTGTGAAACTGTACTGTCTCCTACTATCACAGCACATCGGAACATGGTGTCAGAAGTAGGATAGATTTGCGCAAGCAGTAACGCATCGAAAGACGGGCGTCGCAGTGAACCGACAACATGGATTTAGTGAAGCCGCCGCTACCGCTGGTGCTGTCAGGGAACACCGCAAGGAATTGGTGCCTGTTCAAGCAGAGATTCGAGCCGTTCTTGCAAGCAACGGAAACGGCGAAATCACCGAGGTCCGTGCCAGCCAAAACTGCGCTCCTGCTCACCGTTGCCGGAGAGGACGCCGTAGAGGTATTCAACAATTTCCCGTTTTCGGACAACAAAAGCAAACAGGATTGTGCAGCAGTGACGGGAAAGTTGGAAGAATATTGTCGGCAACAGCAAAAGGGGGTGCATGAAGGGTATGTCTTCCGCGCAAGGACTCAAGCTGAGGGGGAGCCTTTTGAGCATTTCGCTCGAGGCCTGAGGAACTAGCCCAAAGTTGCAATTTTGGGGACCTAAGTGATTCTATGGTCCGAGACCAGATTATTTTGGGCGCCGTGAACCCGGAATTGCGAAATAAAATGCTGAAGGTTAAGGACCCTACATTATGTAAAGCCGAAGAAATCTGCACAGCGGAGGAAGAATGTGCCGAGCAAAACAACGCATGGGTTCAAGCGGAAAAACAAGTGGCACCAATCGGAATGCGCAGTTCGAATGCTTAGTGTGCGCAGTTCGAATGTCTGGCACGCGAGGAACTTGCCTCAGGCTCCGCGCAAAGTTACGCTCAACCTGAAACGGAAGTAGCGCAGATCAAAACATGGAGGCAATTCAAAGGTTCAAAGTGCAACCGCATCCACGAACGTGGAGGTGCCCAGCCTTTGGAAAAACATGTTTCTAGTGCCGTGGCGCTAACGACTTTTCGGCTTGTTGTAGGAAATGTCCTCCAATAAGCGCTGTGAGGGACGAGCGCGACAGTTTTCCAATCCTGGATGTTGGCATGAGCAACAAAGCTGATTGGGTTATCGACGCCCAAGTCGCATCCCAACTGGTGTCTCTGAAGCTAGACACGGGCTCGCAAGCCAACTTGCTGCCTCACATCATTCTTCAAAGGCTCAAGGTGAATCAATGTTTGAAGACAAACCCCTCTCTTCTGCTTTCATACAGTGGCAATGTCATCAAGCATATTGGCGTGGCTACGCTACCTGTGACTGTGAACAACCGGAGCGAGTGGTTCGAATTTTTCATCCTTAAGAAGAGCCACCAGGCCATCCTTGGGCTGTCAGCAAGCAAACTTTAGGACTGGTGCCGCGTACTGTGGGTTCTGTTCACATGAACTGCACTGACCAAATCGCGAAGGAATTCCCAGAGTTGTTTCAGGGTGTCGGCTGCCTGGCACGCTCGTACCACATGGTCCTGCGGTAGGAAGCAAAACCGGTGGTCCAGCCGGTGCGACGGGTGCCCCTGGCATTGCGCGAGCCCCTCCGATAAGAGTTGGACAGCATGGAACGTGCAGATATTATCGTCAGTCAGCGAGCCGACGGATTGGGTAAGCCCTTTTGCCGCAGCAAGCAAAAAGGATGGCAAACTTCGCACCAGCATTGATCCCAGGAGTATTAACGCAGGCATAAAGCGGGAGCACTATCAATTACCAAAAAAAGGAGATATTGAGGCAGAGCTCGGAGGACCGAAATTTTTTACGGGCCTCGACGCACACTCGGGTTTTCATCAAATTTCTCTTGATGATGCCACTTCAAGGATATGCACAATTGGAACGCCGTTCGGTCGTTATCGCTTCTTGAGACTTCCCTTCGGAACCGCTTTCGCACCGGAAGCATTTCAAAGAACTATTAATGATATATTTGACCAGGCTCCAGGTGTGCGTATATATATCGACGACATACTCATATGGGGGAGCACGAGGGAAGAGCATGATACCTGCCTCCGTACGGTTCTGAATTTAGCAAGGAAGGCCGGCCTAACGTTTAATGCGCACAAAGTGTAGATTCAGGGTGACTGAAACTGACTTTTTGGGCGACGTGATGAGCCAAGATGGAATAAGTCCGAACCTTGCAATGACGTCACCATTAAGCTCAGCCAAGCGACAGAGCAGGCGTTCACAGAATGCTCGGGGTCGTAGACTACTTCGGCAAATGCATACTTCACTTGGCAGAAAGAACAACGCTACTGAGAAGCCTAATCAAGAAGGACACTGTTTGAGTGGTCTCAAAACCATTGCAACGAGTGACAAGCTATCTGCCGTATTGTAATCAGTGCGCCTCTGCTAGCCATACTTGATCCGACCCAGAAACCAAAATCTCTTCTGGCGCATCACAGAATGGGATCGGGTCAGCCCTGCTTCAGCGGTAAGGTGACAGTTGGCGGCCAGTAGCCTACGCTTGCAGCTTGCAGGGACAACATGGCCACAATCGGCACATGATCGGGGTAGTTGGAGAAGTATGGGAGAGGCCTTTGCTCTGCAGTGGGCGCTGCCAAGATTATTATTATTATTATTATTATTATTATTATTATTATTATTATTATTATTATTATTATTATAATACGCTTCCCGGACAATGACCGAGGCGGAACAAAGATACGCCCAAATAGGAAAAGAGACAATGGCTATAACCTTTGGGTGCGACCATTTCTTTCACTTCGTCCACGGTCGCAAATTTATCGTTGACACCGACCACAAACCATTGCTAGCTATCGCGGCTAAAGCCATTGCAGACATGCCTCCAAGATTACAGCGTTTTTTTCTTGCGCTTATTAAGATACGATTATGTCCTTCACTTTGTCCCAGGGAAACAACTGCTCCTGGCAGATATGCTATCCAGATCGTCGCCCGTCTCTCCCCGCAACGTGGATAACTTCACAGACGACGTCGACGTACATGCAGTGGGCGTGGCTTCAGAGCTGGTGTGCAAGAAAATGTTGGACAGACTAGCCTAATCAACGGCCACTGACCCAGACTTGCAAATTGCGTTGCGCTGCCTTAGGAATGACGAAGAAATTAGTTCCACGATGAAACCGGTTTCCCCTGAGTTATCAGAAGTTCAAGGCATTGTGATGAAGGGGTCAAAGGTTGTTATCCCGAAGCTCCTGAGAGCTGAGATGCTCACTTGTATTCACGAAGGACACTTACGCATAAATAAAGGCAAAGCAACAGCCCGGCGCTTGGTGTTCTGACCAGGACTGAGCGGGGATATCGAAAATATTGTCAAGTCATGTGCCGTTTGTCAACATACGCATATAAGCAGCCCAGCGAACCGATAGTATTTAGACAGATCCCAGAACATGTCTGGTACCGTGTTGGGGTTGATCTCTTCATGTACGGCGGGAAGTACTACTTATGTGTGTTTGATGCATTCTCAAATTTTCTGGAAGCCTAAAAACTACCTGACACAACAACAGGAACTGCCATAAGTAAACTTAGAGCAGTTTTTGCATGATGCGGAATTCCTATGGAAGTCTGCACCGATAACGGTCCGCAGTTCTCATCCTATGAATTTGCCCTGTTCGCATCCAGATACGACCTCAAACATGTGACGTCAAGTCCAAGGTTCCCGCAGTCCAGTGGTCTTAGAACTGAGGTTAAACAGCGCGAAAAAGACGAGGACACAAGGAAACAAATACCACAGACAAGCGCTTGTCTGTGTATTTGTTTCCTTATGACCTCGTCTTTTTAGCGCTGTTTAACCTCAGTTCTAAGTATGAACCAACCAGCCCTCATCAAGATCTCACTAATCCAATGGTCTCGCCGAGAAGGGTGTCCAAATTGTAAAAAGGATCATGAAGAAAACAAGTGAAACGAGGGAGGTATTCTGGCTGGGTCTACTCTGCTATCGTTCAGCCCCTATTGAAGACGGCCGCTCCACAGGAGAATTGCTTCAGGGCAGAAGGTTACGTACGCAGCTGCCAGACTTCTGGTCGTGCCCCAGGAAGCAAGCACTTAGGCGCCAACCTCGGCAATCGTCAAGCAGGTAAGCCCTACCCGAGCTCCAGAAAGATGCAGTAGTAAGAGTGCGGGGAGACATGTGGGACAGCAAGGCTCGAGTGATGGACCTGGTGGCACCGAGGTCCTATCGCGTCTCTATGGAGTACAAGCAGATATTCCGACGCATCCGGCAACACTTAGCCACACGTGAGCTTTTCCAGACGGACTTGGGAGATGAATCCAAGAGCGAAGAGGTTTCCCAGGCGACGATGCCTGTGAGGGCGTTGCCACCACAGCCAACCAAAACTGCGCCATTTCAAGGAACGACACCTGCTTCACAGTCAACAATACTGCCCACGCAAGCGGTGCCAATGCGATTCACCCGGCAAAGCAACCCAATCGTCTGCATGACAGCCGGGATTTCAAACAAGTTTCGTATCTTACTCTCAACTTATAACATTATCCCGGGAAAAGATGTATCGTCAGGTCGCGCATGCGCTCCTGGAATGGCCCTTTCCGATTAGACTGATCAACGAAGCACGTGTGTGTTATCGGGCACTCAACCAAAGCTATATATACCTGTAACCATCCATGAATAAAACCTACTTCTTGTTCTTGTTACATCCATGCTGTGTTGTCGTCACTGCACACCGGAACAGTACTCGCCAGGTGAAAATGAAGTGTACGTATTAAGCACTCATTAACATGCCAAAGAAAACGTTTTTTTAATACCTGGAGACTACGCAGTTCGGAAAGGAATAGCAGATGGCTGCCCGCCGGTCGTTGTGGCAATGCCTGGTTGGAGCTGCTGGGGAGCATGAATTCATTTGCGTATAATAAAAACTGTAGAAGGATCGACATTTGGGCGAGTTGGTACTGGTTGAACATCTTGAAGGGGCAGCGCGAAAAAACGACGACAGAAGGCAGGAACACACAGGACAGCGCTGAACTCACAACTAACTTTATTCGAAGGCATACATACACTTAAGTACACAACCCATAGCCACGTGCTCTCCCATCCATGGCGTCATATCAGTGCGCAGGCAAAAAAACAAAAACACGCGAAACCATTTAATCTAATACTACGTTATGGAGCTGCTTAAAAATTCAAATTCACTATCATGCAAATTTATCGATGGCATGCTTACACAGCGCGACCCTTTTTTTCTGATATAGAAGGCCTCAATAATCTCCCTCGTAGTCTGATTTTTGTGCGTGAAAAGTATTGTGGTGTCTTTATATATTGGAGTGCACCCATGCTCAGAGCAATGCCGCGCGACATGCGAGTAGGCATTACCCGTTAGTGAGCGCCTATGTTCAGACAATCTAATATTGAGGCAACGACCTGTTTGACCGATATATGCGTGACCGCAGGAAAATGGAAGTTCGTACACAACTCCCATTCTACAGCGCACAAACGGGGACAAATGCTTAACAGTACAGCCTTTCCCAGCATGAGTGGAGGCAGCCTGGGCCAATTTCCTATCGATCTTACCACAAATTTTGATCAACTTGTTAGGGGCAGAAAAAACAACCTTTATATCAAATCTGCCTGCTACATTCCTGAGATTATGGGATAGTTTATGCACATTTATCCATATGTGCATAAACTATCCCATAATCTCAGGAATGTAGCAGGCAGATTTGATATAAAGGTTGTTTTTTCTGCCCCTAACAAGTTGATCAAAATTTGTGGTAAGATCGATAGGAAATTGGCCCAGGCTGCCTCCACTCATGCTGGGAAAGGCTGTACTGTTAAGCATTTGTCCCCGTTTGTGCGCTGTAGAATGGGAGTTGTGTACGAACTTCCATTTTCCTGCGGTCACGCATATATCGGTCAAACAGGTCGTTGCCTCAATATTAGATTGTCTGAACATAGGCGCTCACTAACGGGTAATGCCTACTCGCATGTCGCGCGGCATTGCTCTGAGCATGGGTGCACTCCAATATATAAAGACACCACAATACTTTTCACGCACAAAAATCAGACTACGAGGGAGATTATTGAGGCCTTCTATATCAGAAAAAAAGGGTCGCGCTGTGTAAGCATGCCATCGATAAATTTGCATGATAGTGAATTTGAATTTTTAAGCAGCTCCATAACGTAGTATTAGATTAAATGGTTTCGCGTGTTTTTGTTTTTTTGCCTGCGCACTGATATGACGCCATGGATGGGAGAGCACGTGGCTATGGGTTGTGTACTTAAGTGTATGTATGCCTTCGAATAAAGTTAGTTGTGAGTTCAGCGCTGTCCTGTGTGTTCCTGCCTTCTGTCGTCGTTTTTTCGCGCTGCCCCTTCAAGATGTTCAATAAAAACTGTGTTGCGATATGATGTTAACGAGACCTTTCGGCACGTGTGCAACATCGCTCTACCAAATCTTCTATGCTATGGATCCGTTTCATCGGTATTTTTAACTGTCCGTTCCTTGCCGCCGAGATTTTCAACCAGCCACCGCACACTAAGTGAGAAGAAGCGGACCAATCGCAGATGGTGGCACCACGCTCTCCATCTGGTTATCTACTTTCACTGCGCCGACTCGCCCCCATCGAAACAGTCTCCACTTGAGTGTGCTCCTCGCCTCTTCTCAGCCAATTAGATGAGAAAAACTGCTCAATACAAGCAATGCTATTCGCTTTGAAAGCAAAAGAAAGTGACCTCCTGGAAACGAGATGCGAGTTTGATTGGGCTTTTCAAAGAACGTTGCGGGAGACCTCCTGATGCTTGCGTTGGTGGTTACGTAAATTTCAAGTCAGGAGATTGGAATAAAAACAGATTGGAATAGTTTTACGTTATAGGGTCCTGGGGTCCTATAACTGGAAAACTGAATGGTATTTGTCATGCGGTCGAAAGGCGAGGAAGTGGAGCAGAATGTAATTCTAAGGTAAGGTCCGAAGTGAATCATGTAACTGAATATGTAGGCTGCAGTATCAGTGTGGTGGTGCTCTTTCCCGCTCAGATGGGTGAATGTACATAGGACAAATTGGCCGGAGCAGCAATGTAAGTGGTAGGGAGCATGAATTGTCCTTCTACAAGAATGATTAGGCACGTGTGTCTGCGTATTGCCGACAATTCAAGGCGTTAGCCTCAGCTCAAGGAGCCAACTACTTTGTTCAAGCATACAGATGTATCCACTAGATGAGTCGTGGAGTAAGCCCGCAAGTCCTCTGTACAAAAGTGGGAAAAAGAATGATATTGCCAACTACCGCCCTATTTCTGTTCTTTCCTGCATATCCCAGATTTTAGAAAAACACGTACTTTCTGTGATTAATGCATTTGTTGCTAAACATGACCTAATGAGTGTGAATCAGTACGGATTTGTTAGTGGGTCTGGAATACAGGTGCTATTAGAAAATCTCTCTGATTTACTGCACCAAAGCCTGGAAAACAATGAGGTGGCATTTGGGCTTTTTTTGGACGTTAAAAAAGCTTTCAACACAGTAAATCATCAAATTTTAATGTCTAAACTGTATTCATATGGATTTAGGGGTCCTTTTTTGTCACTAATTAAAAATTATCTTCACAATCGCTCACAAGTAGCCATGTTTGGGCCTATCAGCAGTGACGCGGTAAGTCTGGTGTGCGGTGTCCCGCAAGGGTCTATCTTATCTCCTTTGTTGTTCAACTTATATGTGAATGATATATGTGACCACGTGAAAGCATCCACCGTATTCCTTTATGCCGATGACACTTTACTAGTGTCAAGCAACCCTGAGTTTTCATGTGCCCTGGCTAACCTTCAAGAAGACGCTATTAAAGTTAGTGATTGGTTTGCCTCAAACTTAATACAAATAAATAGCACCAAATCCCGACTTGTCTGTTTTCGTAACCCGCACAAAGATGTACCAAGCGTCGCTTCCATATATTTACACCCTTCATATTGCTCTTTCTGCTCTTGTCAACCTATAGCTAGCGTCCAGTCGGTTAAGTATCTTGGTATGCACATAGACAGTGATCTGACGTGGAATACTCATTTGACCCACATTTGTAAGAAACTTAGAAGTGTTCCATGTTTGTTATTTAATTTAAAAACCATGATGCCTTTTTCTATCAGAAAACTAATCGCCCAGGCTCTGGGGTATAGTGTTTTAAGATACGGTATGTGTTGTTTTTCTAACTGCTCTTTCACATGGAAATGTCGAGTTAATAGGATTTTGAAAAACATCGCTACAAGTGTCCTCTACATGCCACAGGAGAATTTACCCAGCAGTGTCTTTAGAACAGCCGGTTTGCCTTCTTTTGAGAATCTTTTTAAACAAATCGTAGTACTTAAATATTTTTGCAGCAGTGCGTACAGGCACATAAATACGAAACTGGTACCGTTGAGACATGTTCCTCGTTATCTTAAACCGAGAGTGCGCACTCACTACGGTAAAGCAACAAGACGCTATTATGTTCCTGCTATATTCAATGAACTACCGGACGATGTATTTTCTTTGTCCACCCGCAAAACACTGAGAGTTGCTGTTCAAGCGTTAGAGAACCTTTAATATGTACTGATGTTATCAGTGCATCTTTGATAATGTGTGATGGTTGTGCCAAATGCACAACCAGCTTCTGATGGAGTTCTGGTGTGGCGCGTAGATTGCCGCGGCTGCCGGTTGTCGCCGCACAAGCCCTCTTGTGGCTTCGGCGCTTCCGTTTTGTATACTGTTCTAACTATACTGAATAAAGATTATTATTATTATATAGCGGAAGGGCACGGGATGTATTAGCCTGCCTTCAATTGGAAACAGGTACCCCGTATCCACTTGTCCTGTCTGTGCTTTCCTCGTTTTGCCATGTGATCGCCTGTGTCGCTATTATTCCTTGATATGTGTTGCAGTCAACTTAGTTGTGACTCAGCGCTCGTCCTGTGTGCTTTCACCCCACCCGACGTGTTGTTCGCACCGTTAGCATTATGAATGCACACCGTCTCGCCCACCTTTCCACTTTAGTACGTAACTCGTGTGACTTAAATGCGCAGTTTCGCAGTGAGGCACTGTTTTAACAAAGCTGCGAACTAATTTTCGTCAGCTTGGCGTTCTCGAGCAAGCAGCGAGATCCTAATAGACGATCACATTCATCTGCCAGCCTCCGTTGTAGTGCCGTTGCGTCCTTTCGTCGTGTCAAAGATATAATTACCTTCCTTTGTATTGATTGTCCTCCTATAACGCTCAGTAAGAGACAAAACTTTGCAATCTGGCAAAATATATGGGACACGAGTTTAGTATTCAATACGCGTAGTCACTATCACAAGGGAAATAAAACGAAGACACAAATAGGCAAAAATAAAAGCCTGACACAACATTCTGTGGTTAGTATTTTTGAAACATACATTGAATATGTGTGCCCTTACCGGTGACTGTGCCTTGTGCTGGTAGTAGGTCATATCGCACCCTTCGACTAGACCTGTCGTTGGAAGTATATCAGTAAATTCGTACAAAATTATTAACAAAATTAAGAAAAATAAGAGGCACGTTATTTGGTACTTAGGATGCATCTGATACACGCCATTCTTGCACGTTGAAGTAATCATTGATGAAATTAGTAATGTTGCTATACTTACGAACTTGTGAGCAGGTACCTGCATGACAGACGCCTACCACATCCCTGCTCAAGAAGTTTGTTTTCCGAAACTGAAAGAGAAATGAGCTCTCTTCAGTACCCCTATAGCGCGTTAGAATATTTCAGTGGTAAGCTATACTATAGTTTTGCAGCATATATTTCCAACTCGTCGTGAAACCGACGCACCATCACCTAAAGCTCTCAGCCACCCCGCGCACGATGCCGCGCCGGACTTCCCACCGCATGACGCAACGCCCTGACGTGAATCTGCCTAACGTTACCAATCACAGAATATCTGCATCGCTTATTGGATACGGACATAATATTTGCGACTCTTCGTTTCTTTTTTTTTTCTTGCGTTGATGAACGTCTCAGAAAAAATACTGAAATGCCTCGAAGCCCTAAAAATTAATTGTAATAGCCTTTCTGTCACCATTTTTGGTTTCATTTCCGGAGAAGGGTATGCATTTTGCTGTCATGACACAATAGGTGGCGACGCCGGAGCAGGACATCGTAACGTTTTCGCAATCATTCGAGCGCGCTCGGTCCCCTCGCTATGCTGGTAACTCGGGTCTCCCAATGAGTAGAAACATGGGAGGTGACCGTAGAGCTTTGACAGTGCTGATGTTACGGCACAAAAAAAAAGTGAAAAATGTATATCAGTAATCCTTTATAAACTCCTGGACGAGTCGGGACACCTTCCTATCGAACGTTCTGTGCCCCCACGGAAGTAGCAGACCAGACAAACGTTCCCCCTGCCAACCTCTCCGCTTTCCCTCTCAATAAACCTTCTTCTTCTTGTTCTTGCTCTTATTATTATTATTATTATTAT
Organism: Dermacentor variabilis; assembly: GCF_050947875.1. NCBI lineage: Eukaryota > Metazoa > Arthropoda > Arachnida > Ixodida > Ixodidae > Dermacentor > Dermacentor variabilis. The sequence continues at coordinate 82,686,876 of NC_134570.1, read as the reverse complement.
TATTATTATTATTATTATTATTATTATTATTATTATTATTATTACCTCTCCAAAACACCGTGAACAGAGACGTTGGACGTTATCGAGCTCGAAGAGTGCCCTCCCTGAAGATGCAATGTTCGTACTGGGGCTGTGGTCTGGACAATTATTCAATTTCAAATAAAAACATCGTTTTGTCACATCGCGTAACAGTGCGTGGTGCCTCAATTGCCTAACGATATGGCAGTAGAACGCTTGACGGCTGCTGCAGAAACATCTGACGCAAGCGAATGGTACTTATAATTCTTTAGGTGCCGTGGGTGACTCTTACTCGTTTACAATTTTTTTGGCAAAAGTGCCATAGGGCGAGTTTGTCTCACCCACGCATTTGGGCGCTCTTTCGAGGCGCCGGTAGCGGGCCGGGCTCCATCAATCCATTTTGACGTTCGGTCGATTTCCTTCTGTGAGCACTAGCAAGCCTACGGACTCCGCTCGCCCGGCTGTGATTTCGAGTGTTGCCCTAGTATTGCAGTAGCAGCGGGTTTCCTCAAGGCGAAGTCCAAAGCCCAACACTTTTTACAGCCTATGTTATTATGGGTTCAATCCAATAGCCGTTTCGGTTGGTGAATTGAATTGTGCTTTGAACGTTATGATATTCTCTGAGCAGGATATACATAAGCGAGAAAATGGTACAAAGATTCTGAGAATTTTCTACGAATGCGCATTCGTAGGTGATGGATAGAGGCTCATAAGCTAGCTAAATGAGCGTCATGCTCCGGAAGCCGCTGCGCATTTTGCGACTGAGAGCAAGGGGCACTGACGATCGCAGCTCTATCTCGCGCGCCATATATGGAGGAAAGCGGGAAGAGAGCGCGGGAGGGAAGGGGAGGGGGGCTTCCACTGCGCCAACAAGTGCGTACTTTGCACCGCCCTATCTAGAAAGAGATCTGCAGATGGCTCATGCCTTTCTGCACGCTGTTTTCTCGCAAATAGCGATACATCGCACGAAGGTCACTTCGCTCGCAGCTGCTGCCGCGCTTCATCACAGTCGATGAGCGCGCGTCCGCGCTCATCGACTTGATGTGTTCATGTTTGCTTGTGCGAGCTGACGCAATCCTAGTTAATTCAGTTATGAAGTGACTGTTTCCAAGTTTATACGTCTGATAGAACTACCATTCTTACTTCGTGTAGCTATCTACTAATTTGCTACCGCAATCGATGTTTCGCATTCCCGGCGGAACTGCAGCTTTCTTTTTTCTCATGCCACGAATCCCCCGTTATTACACTATTATAATGATTACATGTCTTAACTTGACAATTATCCATATATTTTGCAGATATAGGCCAAAGAATCCTTGGTGCACTAAAGGGTGCCCAATGTTAGGACTGGGCTAAACAGCCCTAGCGGCGACGCAAGCAGCAAGTTGAAATCCTGAGCGAGTGTTATTTTTTTCTAACACTACCCATCATCATTTACGGCACTATTATAACGAAAACGTACGTTAAATTGACCAATTATCCATTTATCTTGCAGATATAAAGCATCATAAGACACACAGATTTTGCGGGAGTACTCGCCAAAGAATGCTTACGCATTAAATATACCAGTTCTCACCATGATCGAAACCTGGCCCTCTACGCGAGAGACTGCTACTTTCTTTTTCTGTTCATAATTTATTACTTAATTGCGGATGCTTAGCATCAAGTTCTAAGTAAACTCCGATTTGAAAGGTGGCAGCCTACCCTGAACATGTAACTTACCAGGCATGTGAGCCCGTCAGGACGCTTCTTTTCCGGTACATTATTTCCATGACAGTTGTACATGCATTGGTGGACAACTTTCTGTGGAACATAGGGGCTCATTAGTTGTTTATTACACAAAAAATGACCGATACATATAGAAAACTTAACAGCTCCGAAACCTCTTGGTTACAGAGGCTTACATCGCATAGTCAAAAACGACGTCGAAGCGATCGGGAGCGTCACAGTCGACAACGTCGATGCAACATTGACGTCACATACTCGTTGCTTTTCTTAGATGGTAGCTCTTGCCAATCACTGCCACCAAGTACCCGATATAGCAGCACTGCAAATGTACAGGGGACAAAAAAGTTTTGCTCAGATATTGCAGGTGGCACTGCGTTATTTAGGTTGTGACATCAGCTTAGAAGTCTTGGTCTCCGAGTTATAGAATCCGCTGTTGGAACCTTCAAAACAAGTCGCCAAGCTAGAAAAGCAAGAAGCATTTTAACACTGCCACTGCCTCCTCCCCGTTCGTTTCGCCTTTACTTTACACAAATGTTGAATTTCAAAAGTGGGGTAAATAAACTTGATAATAAAGGTAATCTCAAAAGCCATGCTGCTGACATGTCGGGAAGGTAGGTTCTTGGACGTTGTCCTGCTAAACAGCGGAAATAGAACATGAGAATGTTTTAGCCAACTTCGCGAAACTAATTGCACTCATCGCAAGGTAACCTTACCCTGACAGTGAACAAAATATACAAAAATGAACGTGATGCAACGTGATTGAGTGAGAAAATGTTTTCAATTATCAAATGTTGGACCGGCTCGAACAAAAGAAAAGTTGACATCGGCTTTTTGCCAAAGAGCTTCAATCATATTCTTCCATAAGCCTAGGCATGTGCACTAATAAAAATCTAGTCTATGGTTAGACATTTGTAGACGGAGTGCAAAAATATCTCCATTCATTGTGTAATCAACTATAAAGGGTGGAGGGGGGAGGGTGGTATTACTATATCATACAGAAAGCAAGTCAGCTACTATGATAAAGAAGATAAGGTCATGTGGTATTTAGCTAAGCAACACTTTTGTTGTTTCATTAACACAGCATCTATAATTACTGTTTCAATGCTTTCGTTATGATTTTTTTTTAATTTCTTACGTAAGATTGATGTTTTATTCTTCGACCGCAGCTCCCATCCTCAACCAACTACAGTATAACCGATGGCTACTAGTCGATGTTTCAGTAGTGCTGGAGCACAATTATATGAGTAAACAGCAGAATAGCGACAACCATATAGTGCATATATACGGGAGGTACCACCTACGATGATGATGATGATATGTGGTGTTTAATGGCGCAAGGGCCAGGTGTGGCCAAAGAGCGCCATGACAAGTGGTGATGTTGACGATGTATTATGGAGATGTGACTTGGCTGTAAAGTGGCCTAAAAATAGTTGCTGTAAAGTGCATAAAATCTACGTGATATAAAATTATGGCGATGACTAATGACGAATACTGTGAAGATTAAAATCCATCGTAAAAGAATGATGCATTGTTTAAAATATGCAAGACGTTAAATTGCTTACAGCACTACAGCCTCGCCAGAGCCCTTGAACCACAAGGGCCTAGAGGCATGTGCTTATTCAAAATGATTATCGCAGCGGCATCCTCTGAAGAGAGGAGGCGCTACGAACATGTGGGGCTAATAACATGCAACACAACATCGCTCAAAAAACCTAAGACGGCGTTGGTGTCAAAGATTGGTTCTGGACCGAGTAACATAACAGGATGAAGGGGGATGTGGTGCCTGTATGCTAAGAGAAAATGTTTTTTTCTTTCGGGTTCGGCTTCCCGACACTCCAGTAGGACGTGGAGGACGGTCAGCCTCTCCCCGCATCTACCACAGGTTGGAGGCTCGTTTCCCGTGAGTAAGAAGTTATGTGTGCCAAAAGTGTGTCCTATTCTTAGACGGCAGAATATGACATCTGTCCGGCGGGATTTTGTTACAGGAGGCCAGAAACCTAATTGTGGCTTTATTACATGCAGTTTATTATTTATTTCTTCGTCCCACATGCGTTGCCAGTGGTTTCGTAGTTTCCTTCTTAAGAAAGCCTTCAGGTCTGTGACAGGGACCAAAGCAGTAGAGTTAACTGCATGCGATGAGATTGATGTGGCCATCTGGTCGGCTAGAACGTTGCCCTTGATGCCCCTATGTCCAGGCACCCAGCATATGATCACATGTTGGTTAGATATATATGCTTTGCACAGTGCGGAGTAGAGTTCAATAAATACTGGATTTTTGTGATTACAGAAAGACATCAAGGCCTTCACAACACTGAGGGAGTCCGTATATATAACTGATTTCGGGAGTTGTGATTTGTTTATATGCTTTACGGCCGAGAGCAGTGCGTAGGCCTCAGCCGTAAAGATACTAGTTTCCGGGTGCAGTATGTCGGATTCCGAGAAGGATGGACCGACGGCTGCATAGGATACCCCGTCGTGTGACTTTGATGCGTCTGTGTAGAACTCCGTGCAGGAGTATTTGTGCTGGAGTTCCCGGAAATGCATCTTGATTTCAATCTCTGGAGCATGCTTTGTGACTTTCACGAAAGATATATCACATTGTATAAGCTGCCACTCCCAAGGAGGTAGCAGCTTGGCTGGATGCATTAGGCGAAGCTCGAGGAGTGGAACGTGCATTTCTTCACTAAGCTCCCTCACTCGAAGCGAGAAAGGCTTTCTTACAGAGGGGCGATTATGGAAAAGTGTAGTGCAGTTCATATCGTTAACAGTGTTAAAACATGGATGTTGATGATTGGATTTTATTTTAAGGAAATATGTAAGGCTGATATAAGTTCTCTGTAGATGCAGGGACCATTCATTTGATTCCGCGTATAAGCTTTGAATCGGGCTCGTTCTGAAAGCGCCAGTGGCTAACCGGATACCTAGATGGTGAACAGGATCTAGCATCTTTAGCGCGCTCGGGGCGGCAGAGTGATAAATAACGGCGCCATAGTCTAGTCGCGATCGAATCAGGCTTTTATAGAGATTCATTAAGCACTTCCTGTCACTACCCCATGTAGTCTGGGATAGAAGTTTGATTATGTTCATTGTTTTTACACATTTTTCTTTAAGATTTTTAATGTGGGGGACGAAAGTGAGTCTGTAGTCAAGTATGACACCTAGAAATGTGTGTTCTTTGTTAACAGGTATCTGTTGTCCATGCAGTTCTATGCAAGGATCTGGGATAAGTCCTCTCTTTATTGTAAAAAGAACACAAGAGCTTTTGTTAGGATTGATCTTAAATCCATTCCTGTCTGCCCACATTGACACTTTGTTCAGGCCATGCTGTACCTGTCTCTCGCAGACTGCGAGGTTACAAGATTTGAAAGCTATTTGAATGTCGTCCACGTAAACATAGTGAAAGATGGCGGGTGGTAGTGAAGCACGAAGCGTGTTCATCTTCACGATAAAGAGCGTGCAGCTAAGCACGCCTCCCTGGGGTACACCAGTTTCTTGTATGAAAGGACGTGACAGTACATTGCCGACTTTTACCCGGAATGTACGATTGGACAAGTAGTTTTTTATTATGTTTAGCATATTGCCATGAATGCCCATTTCTGACAAGTCTCTTAAGATGCCGTAGCGCCACGTTGTGTTATAGGCCTTCTCCATGTCGAGGAATATGGATAAGAAAAACTGCTTGTGTACAAATGCGTCCCGGATATTTGCTTCTACACGTACAAGATGGTCAGTCGTTGAGCGCCCTTCTCGGAAGCCGCACTGATAAGGATGAAGCATTTTGCTCTGTTCAAGGAAAAAGATGAGTCGCCGATTTATCATTTTTTCAAACACCTTACAAATGCAACTTGTGAGGGCTATTGGGCGGTAACTTGCCACTGAGGAAGGGTCTTTTCCTTGTTTCAAAACAGGGACCACAATGGCTTCCTTCCACGCGGTTGGAAGGTACCCTGCATCCCAGATGGTGTTGAAAAGTGTGAGTAGTGTAACTTGCGTATCCGTGTGTAAATTTTTGAGCATTTCATACATGATTCGATCCGATCCTGGTGCGGAGCTCTTGCATGCGCTCAAGGCAGCTCTCAATTCAGCAATACTAAAAGGACGGTTGTAAGGCTCATTCTCTCGACCTTTTCTTGTTAATGGCTTACGTTCTTCTGTTTGTTTGTATTTCAGAAAGGATTGTGTATAATTTGTTGCACTTGACACGCTCTCAAAATATTCCCCAAGTGAGTCTGCCTGATCTTGTAGGGTATCGCCTTCTGTGTTTACCAAAGGGAGTGCATGTGCTTGTCGCCCTCTTATCCTATTGACCCTGTTCCAGGCTTTCGCCTCATCTCTGAACGAGTTAATACTCGATAGAAATTTCTGCCAACTTTCTCGTCTGGCCTGTCGGCGGGTTCGCCTGCCTTCGGATTTTACTTTTTTAAAGTTGACTAGATTCTCTTCAGTGGGAGAAGCGCGTAGCAACCCCCACGCCCTGTTCTGTTTTTTACGAGCGATCCTACAATCGGCGTTCCACCATGGGACACGCCGTTTGCAGGCCAAGCCTTTTATTTCTGATATGCATTTAAATGTGACATCTATTATGAATGCTGTAAAAAACTCGACTGCAGCGTCAATTCCTAACGAAGACAGGTCAGCCCATGAGATACTAGTTAGAGATCGAAATTTCTCCCAATCTGCTGTCTCAATCTTCCACCTAGGAGCGTATGGTGGATATTCGTTTTCTTTATATGATCTTAGCAGTATAGGGAAGTGGTCGCTACCGTAAGGGTTGTCGGTAACTTCCCATTCAAGTTCAGGCAGTACAGACGGGGAGACTATACTAAGATCTAATGACGAAAAGGATCGGTTTGCAAGAGAGTAATATGTGGGTTGTTTTTTATTGAGAAGGCACGCTCCAGAAGAAAAAAGGAACTGTTCAACAAGGCGACCTCGCGCATCTATACGAGAGTCGCCCCACAGGGAGCTGTGCGCATTGAAATCGCCAAGAACAGCATAAGGTTCTGGCAATTGATCGATCAAGGAGTGAAATTCATGTTTGTTCAGTTGGTAATGCGGGGCTATGTAAAGGGAGCAAGTGGTGATGAGTTTGTTTAGTAGGACAACTCGAACCGCCACTGCTTCAAGGGGCGTTTGTAGCTGTAAAGGTTGACACGCAATACTTCTATGAGTAAGAATCGCAACACCACCCGATGATGCGACGGCATCATCGCGATCTTTGCGAAACGTAACATACGTACGGAGAAAGTTTGTGTGTTTATATTTTAAGTGTGTTTCCTGTAAACACAGCACATTTGGATTGTGTTGGTGGATTAGTTCTTGTACATCATCAAGGTTTCTAAGGAGACCTCTGACGTTCCATTGTATGATTTGTGTATCCATATTTAATGTAAATTAGTGCTGTGTGTACGGAAACGGAAAGATGCCTTAGGTTACAGAGCCCTTTCGAGGCCCTGTAATAGGTGTTTTGTTCTTTCTGAAGCGTTCGAGCGATTCTCGACGCTCCTTAGGCGTTTGGTGCGCCTTGGGGACAGGTGTAGTGTCCATTGCCTCTTGTGAGGCTCCGGACACGTGCTCTTGCGAGCGAGAGGTTTTCAGGGGGAGTCCCGCCTTGGAGGGCAAGACCCCTGCGCCCACCAGCCCGGAGGTCGATGGGGCTCCCTGAGGGATTTCGCTGTGCTGGCCGTTGCCAGCGCTGGAGGGGGCCTCGGAGGTTGGGGCAGCCTCGGCTGCGCCCACCTTCGGGGTCGATGGCTCCGTCTGCTCGGTTGGCGGAGCAGCGCTAACTGCAACCACCGTGGGGGCAGATGGCGTGACTGCCGACTCACTGACTGTGGGTCGGGCAGCCACCGGAGGCCGTTGTGACGCTGCCCCCTGACGCGCCACATCGGCAAAGGTTTTCTTTGGCAGGTATGCTACCCGCCTTCGTGCCTCTTTGAACGATATATTCTCTTTTACTTTTATAGTCACAATTTCTTTTTCCTTCTTCCAGGAGGGGCACGACCGCGAGTACGCGGCGTGGTCCCCGTCACAGTTTACACAGTGTAGAGAGTTCTTACATGCTTCAGTGGCGGGTTCAAGGGCACTGCATTTGGTGCATGTTTGGCGGCCTCGGCAGCTCTGCGAGCTGTGGCCAAAATGTTGGCATTTGAAACATCTCAAGGGATTCGGCACATACGGTCTTATACGAAGCTTGATGTACCCGGCCTCGATTGACTCGGGCAGGACAGTGGAGTTGAAGGTGAGTATTAGGTGTTTGGTCGCAATTTCTTTTCCGTCTCGCCTCATCTTAATTCTTCTGACATTTATGACATTCTGTTCGCTGAAGCCCTCCAAGAGCTCAGCCTCAGTCAGCTCCAATAAATCATCATCGGAGACTACGCCACGGGTGGTATTCATGGTACGATGAGGAGTTACTGTTACTTTGGCGTCACCAAATGAAACTAGATTGGGTAGATTTTCATATTGTTTCTGGCTGCGGAGCTCCAAGAGGAGATCGCCGCTTGCCATCCTGGATGCTTTATAACCTGTACCAAAAACTTGGGTAAGAGACTTGGACACGAGGAATGGAGAGATTGTTCGCACGGGTTTGCCCGGTGTTTCAGAGTGCACTACATGGAAACGAGGAAAAGTTTCTTTTTGGCGGGCAAAAAATTGAAAGACATCATCGGTGCGCCCCCTCTTGAGGGAGCGATCAGGTAATGGGGGAAAGAAGAAGCCATAAGAGATTGTAATTTCGGCAGTAACGCCAGCCACCCACCGTGGAGTCCTACAAGGGGACGCTGCAGGATCCGTAAAACACGGCCTGCAAACGCCAGCAGTACGTTACCACTATAACCAAATACGAAATAACCTAGTTTGGCTATTCACACAAGGTTAACCCTTGTTGCCTGGAAAAATTGGAAGTAAGTGGAAGCTAGGAGAAGACAGGAAAGATAAAAAGTGAGAGAAAGACGAAGATTAGAGGAAGAGAGAGACAGGAAAAGGCAACTACCGATTTCCCCCGGGTGGGTCAGTCCGGGGGTGCCGTCTACGTGAAGCCGAGGCCAAAGGGGTGTGTTGCCGCCGCCGAGGGGCCGTAAAGGTCCAAACACCCGGCATTGGCTCAACCCCCAGGATCCGCTTTTACCCGGACACGGCTAAGCCGCGCACGGCTACACGCGGGAGGGTCCAACCCTCGTGTGCTCGGGTCCGTGGTGTCGCAACACACCAAACGACTGCTGACGCAGACGCCCCTGCGGGGACCACCTACGAGGTCTGTTAGAAAATATCGTACCTTATTTTTTTTTGCGAACACCTGATGGATATGAAACAAGTGCACTTGCATCAGCCGACCTTCAACCTTCGTAAGCATGGGCGAATTTTTTCCCGCCTGCCGATAGCGTCAGTCGCTGGGACGCAGCGTTGGGTGAAGTATAGTGCGCAGTGCTCTCGTCGGTTTTTTATTGCAAGGAAAATGGCGGAGCGACTGGAGCAGCTCTAGTGCATCAAATTTTGCCAGAAACTGGGCGACAGCCAAGTTAAAACCATTCGGAAGATTCAGACGGCTTTCGGTGACGATTCTATAAGCAGCACACAAATTAAGGAGTGGTACAAACGCTTTAAAGACGGCCGCACTTCGGTGGAGAGCGAGCCACGCTCCGGTCGGCCGTCAACATGCCGAAATGACCAGGTCACTGCCCAAGTGAACGCTGTGGTGATGCGGGATCATCGTGTTACTATCCGAGAAATTGCGGAATAGGTAGGCATCAGCACTTTTTCTGCGCAATCCATTATGACCGAAGATTTGGCCATAAAAAGAGTTGCGGCGAAATTCATGTCGAAGCTGCTCACTATGGAGCAAAAGCAAGTTCGTGTTGTAGTCTCACAGGACAGGCTGGATTCCACAAACAGTGACTCCGACTCCATGAACACCATAATCCCTGGTGACGACCCTTTGGTGTACGGGTACAACCTGAAAACCAAATTCCGGTCGTCACAGTGGAAGCATTTTACGTCACCGAGGCCAAAGAAGGCCCGCCAGGTGCTCAGCAACGTCTAAGTGATGCGCACTGCTTTCTTTGACTCCCGCGGTGTGCTACACGACGAGTACACACTACAGGGATGTCCTCCGTCACCTATGTGACGCTGTGCGGCGCAAGAGACCGGAGTTGTGGTCAACAGGAAATTGGCGGATCCATCACGACAATGCCCCTACACATTCCTCGCACTTGATTCAGACTTTTTGGCGAAAAGCCCGATTCCTTTAGTTCAACAGGCTCCTTACTCGCCTGATATGGCCTCCTGCGACTTCTGGCTGTTTCCCAAAATCAAGAGGCCATTGAAGGGAGCGCGATTTCAGACAAGAGAGGACATTATGGCTGCAAAGACAGCTGAGCTAAACTCCATTCCGAAAGGGGCCTTCTCGGAAGGCTTCCAACAATGGCAGCATCACTGGGAGAAGTGTGTGGAGTCCCAAGGAGACTACAGTGAGGGGGATTAAGTTTACAACGCTCCAGTTACCCCAGTTTTTTTTCTTCGGCCAAGGGTCGGATACTTTTCTAAAAGTCCTCGCATTTACCAATTGCGAGAGCGCCTACAGAATGCTAGATTACCTCTACTAGAACAATGCAAAGCATCTCTCTTATAATTTATTCGATCATATGTCACAAGAGGATTTATTGAGTTCACCAATAAACGCTGTCAATGTGACAGACACCCCAGAGTGTAAAATCTGGTATTGGCATTTTCTCCACGGCTATAGACTGGTCATTCTCAATAGGGATTCCGGACTACTTATGTGTATATCTAGTTGAATTTATAGCGCTAATATTAACCCTCCGTTAAGAAATGTTATCGCACTTGCTTATGCGCTTGCAAGTTGCGCTTGCATGTTGCGCTTGTTATGCGCTTGCATGACACGAAACATGCTAGCATATAAGCAAGTGTGAAGATACACCAAGTGGCACTTCTAAATCTAAATTCATTAATGTTGAGAGTTGTCATAATTACACACTATTTATCCTTATGCTCATTCTTCACAGCAAATCACTGTGCTCTTCTTTCACGTATGTTTCATTTGCTAGTGTCTGCTCACATGGGGTAATTAGATTGGCTTAGGTGCCGGGCCGTGAGGACTTATTTATGAACGAAATGACCGACAGCCTGGCGAGAGCGGCCCTCAGTTGCCGTGATACTACACGCCACAAATTTGATAACCACTGGCTGGCTCAGGAGGCGCGCGGTTGCACAAGAATTCTTATACCCAGATATAGTGAATTTCTGATAGTATTGACCCATCCTGTTGGCACAAAATTTATTTCATTCAAGAAAATACTGAAGTAACTTTCACCCAATTAAACTAAGAGCCTTAAACATTTATCGAGTCTGGGCTGCTAAGGCGCCCTCCTCCGTTTGGGTAATTCGTGACGACGATGAGACAATGGAGCATTTTAATCCGATTTACATTCTTAGGGTACTTCAAGGACTTTCCGGAGTCTGTCTGTCTGTCTGTCTGTCTGTCTGTCTGTCTGTCTGTCTGTCTGTCTGTCTGTCTGTCTGTCTGTCTGTCTGTCTGTCTCTGTCTGTCTGTCTGTCTGTCTGTCTGTCTGTCTGTCTGTCTGTCTGCCTGTCTGTCTGTCTGTCTGTCCGTCCGTCCGTCCGTCCGTCCGTCCGTCCGTCCGTCCGTCCGTCTTCCTTCTAACCTGGGTCACTCTGTAGTCCATGGTCAAATGCTTAGAGCATCGGGTGGCCGCGCTGAGGGCGCAGGTTTCAAAACCCATTATGGTACCAGTGTCAACTCGCCATTGCTGGAAGCAAGTTGTAACTCGTCGGGCACAGCAAGCGACTAAAATCAAGGTGCCCCGGTAGTGCTCTATACAAGAAAGTTATACGGAATTTGGCGATCGAGTCCGTCACGCTACGTCTATCGCCCCACGTTGACGAATCGTTAGGGCACAGCAGTGTCGGAGACGTCTGCAGGGGTCACGCAACACACAATGGAGAAAACGTCACCGTCGCCACCATCTACGTCAGGCCCGTGGCCACCGAAGATGTACTGCACTGATTCATATTACTATCCATAATAGCTCACACCAAGACTGCCTTCCTACCTTGCTACGACAACGTTCGCGAACGAGATATGCCGCGAGCCGTCTGCGGCGGCTTCAACATCGACCTCTTAAAGCTCCGAAACGCGTGGTTTACGTAGTACGTGAGAGGTTCCGAGTGGGCTACCCTCGACATGCTACTGAAGGCAAGGACCAGCACTGTTCTCGACCATATCTTTGTCCTCGGAATCAGGCAATGTAGACTTCAAACGTACGCATCGTACTTCTCTATCCATCGCACTTCGCTCGCCGCCATCAGCGACAGACGAGAACGATGCGCTGTGGTCTACTAGAGCTGCCGAACCGTTTGATATTTCCACTGAAACTGTACAGATGTATAGAGCATACATGTTGTCGGTACATATTCAAATGTACATTATTGTGTTTAAAATGTATACAAAAGAAAAAAAAGCTAAGGCAACATAAGAATCGATTAACATACTACAATTAAATATACCACACATCCCGGTCTCTGTCTCCTTAATTTCTCCATCACACGAATCCATCATGTATAATCAGTAATTACACACCTGTCGCAAGGAACAACGCTAATCCCGTTACCGTCGTCAATCATCTCGATAGTATGAATGCACCGCCAAATTTGTTCTTATTCTGTCGCCGTTTTTGTCTTCCTTTCGTCTTCGTACTGTTGTTCATCATGATCCGTTACCAAGCAGATAGGCTTTTCATATGGCTGCCTCTGTTTATGCACAGCTTTCGGCAGTTTCGCGATATTTAAATTGGGTAATCGCAGAAAGAAACAAAAAAAAGGATCCGATTCCGAGCTATATAAGAATTACTTACCGAATTGCTCTTGTAGCGACCATAATCGTGGCATGCACCTACTAGACTTGTCGAGAATTGTTCTGAAAAAGATTAAGTTTTATGCTTTGATGAAAAGTCGCACGACGTAGCTTTACCGCCATCTGCGAATATTTTATGTGCGCGTCCGTGAAAATTACCTGCAGGCCTGCACATTCCGTTCCAGCATGACCCTGTCAGCGTAACAACTGGTTTATGTGTTATACGTTTTTCGTACCACTCTAACTGTGAGGACAAAAAGAAAAAAAATTACGCAAATCCAACACACATGTTTGGTTATACAGGGTGTTTCAGCGAAAACTTTCAAAAATCTTTAAAAGTTGCCTGTGGCAGATATCACAATTTTAGTTCATGAGCAGATCTACTCGAACAGGCGGACGTTATTTGCACAAAATATTGAGATGCAAAATCGACTAAATAATGATAAGTCACTAATTAGGTATTTAACTCATTACATTATGGCCCATATTGCAATTCACAAATTCTAGCCGTGGAGTTCGCAAGGCGGATCCACATGGAAGGAATGTTCAGTATGACACCAGTTTAGAGATATAAATTCCCGAACTTTGGGGAGAAATGCATTGGCATTCCAGTTAATTTGTCAAAGAAACGTCGTGTCATGCACTGAAGCACACAATTAAGTAACTAGAACGGCAATGCATTTCTCCGCAAAGTTCGGGAATTTATATCTCGACACTGGTGTCGTCCTGAGAATTCGTTCCAAGTGGACCCGCCTTGCGAACTCCACTGATAGAATTTGTAAATTGCAATATGGGTCATAAGATAATTGGCTAAAAGTTAATTGGTAAATTCTCGCGAATTAGTCGATTTTGCATTTCAAATTTTCGTGCAAGTAGTGTGCGCCACTTTGAGTAGACCGGCTCATAAACTAGAATTGAGCCATCTGCCACAGGCAACCTTTAAAAAATGTTGAAAGTGTTCGCTAAAACACCCTGCACGTCAAGCGAAACTATCGGGAAGCTTGAAATGTTATAAAGAACTTAGGGCAATGCACGCTGTGTCTTTATTTTCATTTTGTCTAAAGGTTAATCTCATACAATGTTTACGCATCGCACAGGTCACAATTTTTACTGTCATGCAATGTTTCTTTCTTGGCACTGCACTGTTCCCAAACTCTGTCGTAATGCAACCGTTAGCTCAGGTAGATGCACGATGGGACACGTTGGAGATGTTCGATCCTTGTTGAGGGAAGAATGGTGTGGAGAGATGTACGCCGACCGAAAAACACATTATGTGTATGTGTAGCCATTATGTAATTATAAACCTTATGTACACGTACACACTATGTTCCCCTTATGTCACAGTAAAGATATGTAACTACATTTAAGGCTTGAGTGACCCCTGTGTAACTGTGGCACGTACCCATTGTGTGTATCTGTTCAATTAAAAATTCTTTCTGGTCGCACTGCCTGAGATTACCATTTCGGAGCACGCAGCACTGTAAAAATCCTAACTCTCGTGTGTGACAGTCTTTCTCGCACTCGTGCGATATTATCTGCATATGTTAACAACGAAATTTCAGCAAACACCTTGCTTAACTGCGCTTACTGTTCAAGCACCGCAATTGTTCTTTTCTCGGGAGAATAAATCACTTATTTCTTTTCGTGTGTTCCACTGTTGCTAGGCACAGAGCGTGAACCAGCGCACACATTGTTTTACCTCTGGAGCTCCACGTTCATGTAGGACGAACAAAGGAGCCAGCGTTTCGGCAGCAGGACTTCTCTTCGTCAGGCGCGCATGTTGATCACTTCGAGCCTACATTTTGCTGCGACCCCTTCGTCTTGCGCGTTTGTGCGGTGTCACACCAGCTCGTTCAGAATGCGATACGCAGCACCCTGCTGTGAAAATCGAGTGTATATTTTCAACCACACATGCTTGCACGGGTGTCTTAGTGCGGCCAATAATCACACCACTTCGTTTTCGACGTGCTGTCAGAAATACAGCCGTGCGCGAAGCAACAAAAATAAATTACAAGTACTGCTAATGCCTGAGCTCCTTCCGAATTCAAATTTATATGGCCTTACCTGTACGGTTAACTCGATGAAGAGATCTCAGAGAGAGAAATATTCTCTTTCACCTAAGAGTAACATGAACCAACAGAGGAAACAAGGGCGCCATTCTTTTACGGGTCTTCTCTGTACCTTCGCGCTACTTCCTCCATCTTGCGGGCTTCCGCAGAACTGATTTCGCTTAATCAATCTACCTTGGTTTATCATGTAACACTTTCACGTAATTCTTAAAATACGCCCCCCTTCACGCACTGGGAAAAAAATCTCGTGATGCATCTTCACAGCTTCTTTCCTGGCCGAAACACTGCAAGAACTTAAAGGAGTATTGACACAAAAATTTTTGATCTTGTTTTTTACGCTGCAGTAAGTAGCTAATAGCCCAGTAATCACAACACGAAGCATCATTTGAGTCAGAGCGCAACACGTAATTAGTTGGAGTCTTGTTTGTAGCGACCAATCCAAGTTTCGTTTTCAGAGAGCAACGCGATGGGCCAAAGAAGGAATGTAAACACAGCTTGGCTCGTGATCGCAGAAAACTGTGACGTACGCACGCCGGCGCGGGAGCTTCGTGTTGCTATAGTTCGGCTGCTGCGCCTGCACGTGCTTTGCGATGTCCCCGCCATCATCGCCGTCCTCGTTTTCGTCCTTCAGCAGCGACTAGTTCCTGCAGGCCGGAGTAGCCGCCGTATTAGACGCGGCCAACCACTTTTGATCGGATGCACTGCAAAGCAGCGACTCGGAAAGAGCGGCCAGCGACAGTTATCAATACGCCTACGCACCGCTACAAGTAGCACTAACCATTCGTCGAGGACGCTTTGGGAATGAAACATATTCCGGAGCAGGACACAAGGCCCGGTAAAGGTCGGCACAGCACCAGGCTTGGGGGCACGTAGTTTTGGTGAAAGATAATCGGACTGCTCTGAGCTCGGCGAATTTTATTTCGTACTAGGCATGCTTGAAATGAAACGATCAAATATGGCTGCTATTCAGCGGAGTCCATTCTAAGCGTCCAGTGGCGCGCGCGAACTCGGATCACTTCTGCCGCTTATCGACGCCGACGGTAGCGGACGAGCAAGCTAGGCGAGCTGGCGAGGTCGTTGGCCGTCGGATCCGAGGCCGACGGCCCTTGCTATTGCTCCCCAGCTCGCGATAAAGCCCCTTTATTCGTCAACACAATCAGCGTCGGCACATTTATGTCGCTTATAAATGGCAATGCAATTAGTTTACTCACTGCCGTTGGTAGCGATGAGAAAACACTTTAGTCAGGCGAGCCGCTTTGTAGAGACAATTGCACAGTAGGCTGCGCTGAACGCTTGCAAGTGGAAATCACGCTAACTATTTACTATTTCGGACAACGTTTTATAACATGCACACTATCGAGGTCACTTTGTGAGTTATCTTGTGCCGGAAACAAATTTTATCTTTTTTACGCTGCCATCAGCGGCGAAGAAGAAAAGGAAGAAACAACAGGGCTACGGGAGCGGCGAGAAACTTGCTCGCAGAGCCTGCCGCGATGGCGACGCAAATTCGTGACGCAGCGTTTTCTTGGTTGTTTACATTGCTTCCTTGATGTCGATGTCGCGAGGTGCTACATCTTGCGGTTGGCTGCACGCACGCGTAATTTGAAATTCATTTTCAATATTTTCTAAGCTGTATTCACCGCTTATATTTTGCAGACGACGTATGTGTGCCCACATAAATCGATCCCACACGTTAACTCAACTTCGAATTTTTGTGTCAGTACTCCTTTAACTGGCAAACAGCGGTGACCACCATGGTCGCCACTTTTGTGAACCGAAACGCTGTCAACAATTTTAAGGCCGGTTTTACTTGATGTAAATAAACCCTAATATGTCACGTGCCAGTGGGCGTTTCATATACGAATGCGTATTCATTGCACAATAGGAATGAAGGCAGTGCCAATCATAATATGCGGGGTACAGAAGAAACTCAGAGACAACCGTTTTGATTGCCCATGGTATACGAAGATCAGAAGCTTCCCCTTCGGACTGCTTTAGATAAATTAGATGACACGCATTTTGCGGCAGAGAAGATCGTGGGACCGTGGCACCTTGCGTCTGAGATGTGCAAAGCCCAAAAAGCGCCGCAGTGCTTCTTGAGATGGACACCCTGATGATCGCTCGTGACGAACTTAACGATGAACCCTTCATTGCGTATGTGAGCGTGCATAAAGTTGGCTTTCCTTTTCACCTTTCAGTTTTAATTGTCCCTTCTCCAGCACAGGACTGCTAACCGGGCTCCGCTTGGTTCACCCTGCCATTCCCCTTTCACTTCTGTCTCTGTTCCAAAGAAGGATGTTTTAACAAATCACTCACCACGCACGGCCGTCCGTCATTGATGTCTTTGTTCTCCCGTTTATAGCAAAAGAATTCGCATCCAGCCACTGCAGTGAGCTAAAAAGGCGCGAGTTATTAGCATGTTTACAAAATATTAGGGCTCACGACAGAGACACTTGAGACAACTGGGGTCCTGTAACGTTAAACTATTCCAATCTGTTTTTATTCCAATCTCCTGACGCCAAATTCACGTAATCACTGACGCAAGCATTGGGCGGTAACCCACCGCGTTGTTTGAAGAGCCCAGTCAAACTTGCTTCTCTTTTATACGATGGCTCTTTCTTTTGTTTTCAAGGCTAATAAAATTGCCTTCATTGAGCAATTTTTCTGATCTAACGGGCTCGGAAGAGGCGAGGAGCATACTGAAGTGGAAGGACTTGCGACTGGTCCGAGCCAGCACAGTGAAAGCAGATAACCAGATGAGGAGAGTGGGGCCGGGTTCTACGATTGGTCCGCTTCACCTTACTTGGTATAATGATGGCAAAGGAAGGTTAAAAATGATGCTAAAACGCATACTCAGCAAAGTGGAGTGGCAGAGCAATGTCGTATGCGTGCTGAAAGGTCTCGGTTTCGTTATAAGGCCTCGCAAAATCTTATATCATATGCAAATAAATCCATGCTCCCCGGCAGCTCTGAGTACACAGGGCCACAGCGATCGGTGGGCAGCCTTTTCTATTACTATCCGGACGGGGCAGTGCCCGGCTATTAAGAAAAAACTTTCAATGTTGTTCGGTATATTGATGTGTCTTTAACGCATACACGTCACTTTGACGCGGTCAGTTTTCGCGGTTTTGTGACGTCGCGTGACACACAGGCAAAGTGGGCGCAGTCCGAAAAATATACACCAATAGCAAATGGTCAAACAAGGCCTTCTTCGCTAATGGCGAGAAAGGCGTCTAATCAGAAATTATTGTTCTTATTTCGGTCAGTCTAATCATGCATCATCAGCGTGCACATATGAAAATATTTTCGCCAATCGTAGAGGGCTGATTGCAGAATTGGAATAGAAAGAGTTTGAACTAGCTTTACGTTATAGTGCCCCATAAACTTTTGTTTGCGTTGAGCCATGTGGTCATAAGCAATGGGAACCTGTACAGAAAATTATGATCCTTGTGCCTGCGCTTTGCCACGAGAACAGCACAAAAATGTTTTCACCCAATTCTTTAGTTGATGATTTAGCCGCGTCCGAGACATAATTAGAAAGTACATGTAATGTCTACAGCTCGATCATATCAAGTGCTTACCCTCGTTTGTGCGACAGCGACTACTATTTTCAAACAAAACATGCACGGCTACTATGCTCAGAAAGCAATCATGTACCGTACTGGCTAGGCTAACACTCTACCCTTCAGAACAGCCATACTAAACTGCAGAATTTTCAAAAAATGTTTACTCAAATGCCTCTTGTTGCATGGTTGAAGCAATCCCAGCCTGCATTATTTTACTCGAATGCCCGAACCTCTCCAACCCCTGATCACGGCCGATTCAGTCGGCAAGTATTATCACCCATGCACGCGTGTATTGGCGATACTTATTGCTCTCAGATCTTACATGGAAATCGGAATACGCTAGGTGTATGGATTCCCCAAACAAAACGTCAATAGAAACGCGGTTCTCCTGTATTTGCGCTTTGACTGAGCAGTAGGTCTCTCGCGTGACTGTTTTTTCCAAAGTCAGTCAAGAAACAATGCAGTTTTGCGCATGCACATACCTGACTGACTTTTTTCGTAGCGTTCATTTTTTTAAGCTGGTCGTTTCTATTGTTCGACAACCCAGCCTGACAATCTGCGTTGTCGTCAAACTGCTTCAAATGTAACTGCGGCTGCGAGCTCCTCGGACAATAATTTTCTGCTCCTTCCTAGCTCTCCTTCCAGCGCTATCGCAAGAAAAGTGTGTGGCTAACGCGAAGAGATGAACTTCACTGTCAACAAACATAATTTCCGCTTGACAATACTTCGGAATTGAATATACTTGTGGATTTGTTCCCTGTTTTATGTCTATATATTGATTTGTGAACAATCGCGATATATACCCCTTTTGGATATTTACTCAAGGGAACTCGAGTTATTCCTTATATAAATGAATATCGCAACGCAGCTCACCTGTGGGGTGACGCTCATGTTAGCAGCGATGCAAGGAGGCTTCGGAAACTCCTTCAAAATATCTGCGAGGAAACCATTATTCGCGCTGGCATCAATAGACGACTACGAATCAGCCAAGAAAGAATTTAACTGCGGGGATTATTTCATTGCCCTTAACTCAGGTAATGCGAGCACTCTATTTGAGCGACCGCTTTACGCTTGAAACCTCAGGCGTATTGAGCAACGTGCTAAACATACGACGCGACACGCGATTTGAGCTGCGGGACGCCCTCTGATTTTGAAGTGCAACCCGACTAAGGTGCTTATAGCAACCCTGCGTCATGCACCCGTCAATGAGACTCTGCGTATAACTTCTATGTTGATGCATTTCGCACAGGTGTGCATCTGCTATTAGTGCGGGCGCTCTTTCTTTCTCTCGCTTATATTTTTTTTTGCTCCTCGCCATCTTATTCGGAGTAGCATGCCAAGCTTTTTGCTACGATAAACTGATACTATAGTATTTCGATTATGTATGTACCTCTCATGAACACACGACTTATTAAGTTGAAAGAGTTGTTGTTGTTGTTGTTGTTGTTGTTGTTGTTGTTGTTGTTGTTGTTGTTGTTGTTGTTGTTGTTGTTGTTGTTGTTGTTGTTGTTGTTGTTGTTGTTGTTGTTGTTGTTGTTGTTGTTGTTGTTGTTGTTGTTGTTGTTGTTGTTGTTGTTGTTGTTGTTGTTGTAAAAGTGTACTTCGCTCTATTTACATAGGAGTATCTTTATATTTTTTCTTTAGTTTAAAGAAATTGAAACGAAAGTAATGCTATATGCTGAACCGTCGTACTTTCTCAGGAACATCATTCAATGTATTCGGCAAACGAAAAGAGGTGACCATGCGTCAATGCACTAAACCATGGGCGCTTTCTTTTTTTCATCAACGGGGCCCGAGAAAGAAAGAGAGAGAATTAGAGAAATAGCACAATCTCAAAAACAAACGAACACGTGCTCAGCCTCAAAAATAGTGCTTACGAGCCAGTTGCATGTCCCTCAAATCCACTTCAAAGTTTGCACGGAACTCCCGAAGAGTGCAGCTTTCATAGCCACAAATTCCGAGAGTAATGTTTGCTGTGTTGTCGTCTTCTGTTCTCGTGATGTTTTGCTGTGTAAATCAAAATGGTAATGATTTGTACGCCATCACAAGCGAGAAAAGTAAATCAACGAAAGCTGCCCAATGGATACAACAATTGCAAGTGAACACATCAAGCACAGTGAATAAACGCATAAAAGAGTTGCATTTGCCAGGTTACTCAAAGTGCTGGTCTTGAACATGCAGTCGCGCAAGCGCACACACATACAAACACAAACGAACCTCCATAGCTTCGTCCACGTCTGGTAATTATCTCAGTGTCATCCTTCCTAGATGGAAACACCACTCGCACAAATCTCTTTAACAAACGTGCAGAGTAGCTTCCACCAAAAATGTTTTGACGTCCAGAATCTCCACTTACTACGGAATTATCGCCACTCGACCAATCTTGACCAGGTTTTCTTTCTTCTTTAATATCCGGATTTATCCATGAAAAGCTTTCCTCCTGTATTACTCCGCCTGCGCCTCGCGTTGAGAAGTGTGATTCACTTCGCTTTACGCCTCTGCCATTGGGAGGCCTAATGCTCCGAACACAGTGGCTGTGGACATGAACGAGTTCGAACTCCTGCCCCCGATACATCCTGGACTTCGTCGTGCTGCCACCTCTCACTCCCTCCCACTTTCCCCTATATAGGCCTGTGGTCCCTTACTGACAGAGATGAACAACATGGTCCCTGTGATGACTTTCTGCTCGTACATAGATGATTGCGCCGCCATCCTCAAACTGCTGCCATTCCAAGCGTTCAAGCTTAATCACGTGACGCACCCGCCGTGGTTGCGGTGACACAGAAGAACGCGCTCTGCCGCGAGTGACCTTTGCTCTACTATCTTAGTCATATGCACTGCCCACAAACCTGTATATGTTTGTGGGTCGAGGGCCATATTGCTGACCGGTCAGTCGGAATGTCGCTACGCTAAAAAAAAAAAGCTTTTGCTGTGACACCTACCCGCTATTTTCGTTCGCTACGCAGAGCTGTCACGTCACGGGAAAAAAAACGTATATGCTCCTTCGGTGGCCGAAAGAGAAACAAAACTGTACATTTTGCGCTTATACACGTGTATCGAACCCGAACATAACGAGAAGTGCGTTCGGAGGCTGAAAATTTCGAAAAAAAAAAACAAGACGCTCGCGTCATATTCGTGCCGATACGGCAACTCCAAAGCCACGTTCACGTTAGTTTCAGCTAGAAGACGGAAAATGTAAACACCCCGATTTACTACACAAAAATGTTGCTAATTAACTTTTAAATTATTTGCTTTACGACACATATTGAAATTAGGTAACTATATGCGGTCAGTTCGCAGTTAAGGCGTATCAACTTGGAATGACTTTTCAGGATGGCACCAGTTCAGATATATGAATTCCCCAAGTTGGCGAGGAAACCTATGGGCGTCTCAGGTAATATTATGTTTCATTACGTAAAACGGTGGTTTGTTAGAAAAGCAAGTGGAACCGCTAGTTTGACGGCGTATGTCTTGAAGCGCGTGCCATCCTAAGAATTCCCTCTAAGTGTATATGCCTTGCAAACTCACCACCGCAATTCTGAAATTTCAATATCTGTTGCAAAGTAATTAATTTAATAGTTAATTCATAAATACTTGTTGATTTGTCAATTATGCCTTTCGATTTCTCGTGTCATTAATGCGCACCGCTTCGGGTAATCCAGCTCAAGGGCGCTGTCTGCCACAGGAAACTTCAAGATTCTGTATGATCGAGAAAAAAAAATGCACCACGTATAGAACACAAGGGGGGACACCACTTACGCTTGGCCGATTTCACACATCTCTCGCTCAGATGTAGCATGAGGTTCCTACGCATTCGCTTTAAAACGAATAAATCTATTTCGCTCTTTCGCCTTTTGTCGTGGTCAATGGTTAGTGACGGTTGGAATTTCCCCACCAATACAATGATGCCGATGCAAAGGCCATGTGTTCTCGCACAACGGAGTTTGGGGTTGCAATCGACGCCAAAGGCAAACTATGCAATATAGCTCTTCGAGGCGCACGTGACCCCCAGCGACAGCTGGGCGCCGTCTAAAGGTTTAGATGCTTTTGCGGAGCACCTGGTAAACACAGCCCCATCATCTTCTCCCCGCCACCTTCTCTCTCCACACCTGTGCCGACAGCGGGAGAAGAGAGAGAGAAACAGAAGGCAGGAAAGGCAGGGAGGTTAACCAGACGCATGTCCGGTTTGCTTCCCTGCACTGGGGGAAGGGGGTATGGGGACGAAGAGAGAGAGAAGGCTCCGGCGACGGGGAAAGGATGTGGCTAGTCGCCTATCACTCCAGCGCTCGCGCCGCGGTGGGCTTTGCAAACATGATGAGTCGGCTACAGTCACCCACACTTCCACTACAAACCAGCTCTTTAACGGCTCTGTTCTCTACGCCAATACGCGCAATGAAGCGGACCCTGCCTGAATGTCCTCGCAACAAATGCACGCCTTCAATGGGATCGTTCTTTTACCAAAGCTAACAGCTTTCTAAGAAGCGTTCGGCTATTCGCTTACATCAACCGTCATCATTAATGGTTTCTGTACGCTCTTTTTTCTTGTTGGTTATCTTATCTCCCCTTTCTAGCGCACGCGTTTTCATACCGGGAACGAGCATGCCTCAGTGTCATTTGCACCGGCTCACGCGAGACCGAAGAAATGCCCAAAAGGGGGCACAGTAATCGTTATATTCTGAACTGCAATAGTGAAGATGGTTATATGATGGCGGTCGTAGGGTGTCTCTGAATCTTTCTTCTCTTTCTTTATTTTTCAGCTACAGCAGGAAATGGAAGGTCGTAGATCTTGTTCGCGGGCTCTTTTCCTTTTTTCTTTTTCTTTCTTCTAATGGGGAGCTTAAAACGGGAGTCCCTGCCGCGTAGTGAGAAGCTTGTTACGGCTAATAGAGCGTACAGAGATACCACACTTAACGTACGACGCAATAGTGCCGGCTTGGCAAGGCACCGCTGAAGTCGCAGTTGCAGTTCAGCAAAACTTCCTGCAATAGAGAAGAAATGGGCGAGTTTAATTAATACTCTGATAGGGTACACGACATGCATCACCCCCATCTTTGTGCGGAACCCGATGTTCGCCGTTCGAGTAATATTTGTTCAATGCCATTAACTCGGTACCTGGTTCGGTGGAGTAATGGAATCCGAGAAATCAATAGTCATGGAGACGCAAACAGCGTTTGAATGTTTGCGTTATCCTTATTCCGGCGGACCTATCTATCGATGCATTCACAAACTTTTTACTTATTTGGTATGGCAACGTAGCCCTTCCCAGATCCAATTTATCACTATAAGCCAATGTTGGTGGTCCTCGCGTGCGGCAGTCACACCTACCTATGACACTGGGTCCGGAGTTGGAACCACGACGTCGGACTGCACCGCATAAATCTTCTTAAGCTATAAAAATAATAATCTTATAAAAATGGTGACATTTCTGACAAAACACGAACGCACTAAACCGCGACCAACGCTCTTAGTTTATACTGTGTCTATGTCGGTGTTTCCTTTTTTTTTTTTTTGTCATTCGATTAGCTACCACGGCGCAACGGTTCGTCGCCCTCCACGCTCGCCTGGAAAATTTAGCAGCGTGCGCCACCTTGCGGAAGACAATGCAAAAGCGTCGTGCGTTACACGACTCCCGAGAACGCAAGCACAAACCCCAGGGACCTGATGTAATACGTATACTGCAGGAAGACTTGTCTTTGGGCGAGTTCTTGCTTCTTCAACGACATAAAGTAGCGCAAGAGCACAACGACAAACTAACTGCATATTCCCATATGTATTTCTTGTGGTTGTGCTGCCCTTGCGCTAGAGGTTATGTCTTTAGGTTATGACGCGAGCTTGGTATAGTTGGTTCGACATTATAGCTTCTTCTTTTTTTCGATAAGCACAAATAGTGCGCGAAAATAGACACGAAGTCGCGGTGCTCATTGTTGAAGCCAAAAGAACAATGTCATATGGTGACAAGTTCGTAAGGCCGTCGTCCATCGTCCTCTCCTATGTAGACTGTCGTTCATGGACAGAGTAAGGTAAATAGATTTCAACTGCTAGCTTCAACAATATCAACCGATAAACGGGCTCTAATGTCGGGACTTCTTACAGCGGAGCTGTCTTAGGCTAGTTTCCAGCTTTTCCTGATGTGCGTAGGCAAAAACGATGACGGCGTCTACAGAGCTAAAAATGGCTTCAGCACATGGCAAAATCGTATCGGCGTATGTGTCCCAGCTGCGTTTGAGTCCAGATTGGTCACAAACGGTGATGGTCGATGGGTGATGGTTTGGTGCACTGCGATCTGCGCAAACAACGACAGCGCGGCCGTTGCGCCATATGCCTTACCGACGACGGGCGAGAGCCTTGTCGTGGAATGTACCGACGCTTAGGCCGTGCAGACTGGCCTACGGAATCGTTGCCGCCACCGTGTACCTTCATCCCGGAACCTCAAAGAGAGACCTTGAAGACTTCATGATCGACACGTTTGAGTGGGTCCTCCTGGTGGACCCCAGTCCCATCATCATTGTGGAAGACTTTAACGTCGATGTTTCTCGTCCCGACGGAAAGTGATACCTGGTGTTTCTCTTGAAGAGGTTCGGCCTTCGACGTTGCACCGAGACCAATGTCACCACGACGCGCCCTAGGTAGGGCATACAACTAACATTCGCTAAGAACATCTCCAGTGGCGTCACAAAACCCGGGGCCGTCTATCGTAGCGACCATATTGCCATAATTACTGTGGCCACGAGGCAAACGTAAATACAAATAAACATAACAAGCTGTATATGTGTGTTATATTGTTTTGTTGTTCTGTTATATTTGTAGTTATATAGAGCTCCGCTGGTCATCCACCTTCTCAGAGTGGAATCGCCCTGAATTTTCCCCCCTCTTCGGTTCATTTGTGCCAAGGTATGGGCAGGACATGTAAGCAATAAAGTGATGCAAACAATAAAGTGACGATGTCGTCCATGTCTTCTGTGCTACTTTACGAGGCTTAAGAGAGAGAGAGAGAGATAAGTCATAAGGGAAAGGCAGGGAGGTTAACCAAGCTTAGCGCGGTAGGCTACCGTGCACTAAGCAAGCGGGAAAGGGGATTGAAAGAGGAGGAGGAAGAAAGAAGGTCACAGTCTCCACTGCTACGCACACAAGCCTGCCCCACTGAGTCAGTCACAGGTGGTCACACAGGCTTAAAGTTCGAAAGCCATGCTATGCGTGATCTTTCTTCGTTATTTGCATTTGTTTGCCCTAAAGGCCAACTACAATGACATTTCACTTTGGCGAGATCGGTTGTAAATGAAGAGCATAGCTACAACCGAAGCGATCGTGGCGAAGCCGCAGGGCTGGTAACGGTATTTCTTTCTCGTTAGCTAGTAGCCTTCTACAGCCCCTAAACCGACGACGGGTGCGCCTGGTGGTTGTCGCTAATGACGTAAGTACCAGCGCGCCACCTTTGAGATTTTTGCGCGCTCCGCAGGCATCCGCGGGAGCCGCGCGCTCGGGCTGGCTCGCGTCGCCATGCCCGGATAACCACAGATACCAATCATAGCACGTGATTGTCTGGCCGCATCGACAGCGAGAGAGATCGTCGCGGCCCTCCACGGTGGTCGCGTTATCACTACGCAGCAGCGTGGCATCCACTTCCCGATTAAAACGTTCAGTACGGCGTTCCAATAATTTGATATATGTTTGCCCGTAATGAGGAAACAATGCTGTGCCGCTTACGCTTGGGCGTCCCATTGACCAATGCATATACGTTCTTGATTGGAATGGCTGATAGCGCCGAGTGCAATGCCTGCGGTGTCGAGGAAACTATAGAACATCTACTGTGCAACTGCCCATCTTTTGAAAACGAAAGACATGGCCTCTGCACAGCTCTCAACCACTTAGACAGAAAACCGTTCCCCTTGAACAAGATCTCGGGACCATGGCCTCGCATATCGCAGCTACAAAAGGCCACAAAAGCACTGCTGCGATATTTGAAAGCTACCGGATTGAGTCAGCGTCTGTGATCGAGACTGAGCGACCGAACGATATCCCCAGTGGACTTTCTTTCTCTCCTTCGTTTAATGTCTCTCTCTCTCTATATATATATCTATCTATCTATCTATCTATCTATCTATCTATCTATCTATCTATCTATTTCTCTCCTATGTTTGCGTATAATTCTTACGAAGACTATGTGGATTTCGTAAAAATTCGGTAACTTTTCCGTAAGAAGCATACGGTACAGGTACGGAATTGGAATGCGTACAGAAAGTTTGAATAAAGAAGTTGGTACGGATGGTGCGTTTGCAATCTCGGACGCCATGCGCAGCAGTGGAAGCAACGCGCAACTGTACACGGCCGGGTTGGATCACCCACTCGCGATCAGACTTGCCGTGCCACGTGATGTGGACCGCCATTGTCGCGCGCTAGCTTGGCCGACGGATAGAAGCCAAATCCTGATTGGGCATTTTATAGCGCTATCAATAGCAAGCGTATGTGCGGTGGGGAATTATCCTTGGCGTCATCGTGGGGGGCCGTGGAACCAGTGTGCGTCACTTCCGGCCGGCGGTAACGGCGCTGTTCCTTTCTTTTTTTCTCTCTCTCTCATTCGGAATGTCAAAGACGGCTACTTTTGTAAGCTTTTTCGTGACCCTTTCTCGCCTATCTCAAATGTTAAATTTTGCACGGAGGCTTCTCGTTATCTACACTATCTTACGCTAGGCTCCTCACGCAGTCCAGCACTTAGTTGCAGTCGGCCTTTCAATGCTAGGGTCGCCGTATAAACTAATATTTAAGAAATGAACTTACCACCTTGGACGTGCACTTTTCCCCTGGAATAGGATCCAAGCTGTAGCCGTCAAGTACTCCCATGTAGTACTTCGAAATACACGTGCTGTTGTCCTGCGGTTGTAAGTGAAATGATTTTAGCTGTGTCTTTTAGTCCCCTTAAAGAAGCACTGAAGAGAGAAATTACATGTTGTGCCTCAGTAAATTACCTTTCCACAATACCGGGAAAGATACTCTTATCGTGATAAGAGGCTTGGCAAGCCAGAAAGCCTGCGAAAACAAAATACCAGTGGTGATACCGCTAAGAATTTCTTGTACCAGCTTCCCATAATGACATGAATGTTCACGGTGTTTGCCTGCGCCTAGGTAAACGCTCATCGACAAATATAGACCGCAATCTGTTCTAAAGGAACCAAAGTCGTAACAGTACTATTTGGAAGAATGATTACTTAGCTACTAGTTCCGATATTAAAAAAAAGAAAGTTGTTTGAAATTTGCGACGTCGGGGTGACATGCCAGCGCTGTGGTTTCATGCGAAATTTACAGAATTTGACATTGTTCTTAATTTTCTCTTTGGTAAGGAACTGCGGTATCAACGAAAACGGGATTTCGAAATAACGCTTTATCAGCGTTAACTGTAAATTGATATATTATTTCTGGTTGGTGTCCCGTTAAATTCCAGCGTGTAGGGTTATCCTATGTACATGTATTATTACACCTGTATATGTCTTATCGCGTGCGTTATCAATTTATATGCAGTAACCGTAGTCAAGCTCTTGTGGTTGTTGTCATCGACTCCATCATCCTTGTGGTGAAATTAATCTAATCAATTAATCAGTCATTCAATTAATCGATCACTCAACCCGCTCCAAAGCAGCGCTCCCTTGGAAAGCCGGACGCCCCGACGGTGTGCAGCTTTTACGCGTGTTATGAACCGGTCTGTCTGAAACAGAAAGGCGTCAGGCAAGGAGATACGACATCTCCAATGCTATTCACAGCGTGTTTACAGGAGGTATTCAGAGACCTGGATTGGGAAGAATTGGGGATAAAAGTTAATGGAGAATACCTTAGTAACTTGCGATTCGCTGATGATATTGCCTTGCTTAGTAACTCAGGGGACCAATTGCAATGCATGCTCACTGACCTGGAGAGGCAAAGCAGAAGAGTGGGTCTAAAAATTAATCTGCAGAAAACTAAAGTAATGCTTAACAGTCTCGGGAGAGAACAGCAATTTACAATAGGCAGCGAGGCACTGGAAGTCGTAAGGGAATACATCTACTTAGGGCAGGTAGTGACGGCGGATCCGGATCATGAGACGGAAATAATCAGAAGAATAAGAATGGGCTGGGGTGCGTTTGGCAGGCATTCCCAAATCATGAACAGCAGGTTGCCATTATCCCTCAAGAGAAAAGTATATAATAGCTGTGTCTTACCAGTACTCACCTACGGGGCAGAAACCTGGAGGCTTACTAAAAGGCTTCTACTCAAATTGAGGACGACACAACGAGCTATGGAAAGAAGAATGATAGGTGTAACGTTAAGGGATAAGAAAAGAGCAGATTGGGTGAGGGAACAAACGCGAGTTAATGACATCTTAGTTGAAATCAAGAAAAAGAAATGGGCATGGGCAGGACATGTAATGAGGAGGGAAGATAACCGATGGTCATTAAGGGTTACGGACTGGATCCCAAGGGAAGGGAAGCGTAGCAGGGGGCGGCAGAAAGTTAGGTGGGCGGATGAGATTAAGAAGTTTGCAGGGACGGCATGGCCACAATTAGTACATGACCGGGGTTGTTGGAGAAGCATGGGAGAGGCATTTGCCCTGCAGTGGGCGTGACCAGGTTGATGATGATGAACCGGTGGGTGTCCGGCGGTGGGATTCGAACCACGCAGCTTTCCGCCATCTGAGCCGGGCGCCGTATGCCCGTTCACTCGATCACAACTCATCAAAACTGCACTCATGTTCGGCTGAGAAAAAAAGACCTTGTTTACTTGCGGTTGCCTCCGAGTTTCATGTACCTTGAATTATACTTTGGCAAGCTCTCCTGCTGATTGAGAATGGGGCAGAAAATGGTGTGATATAGTTCTAGTCATGTTTTTCTTTTGTTTTTTTATAAGCGAGAATTCTTTTAAGAACCCGGGACTGCGTTAGTGTTCCAAATTATATGGAATTCCTTTTTAAAATGGATTGTCCGGCAGTGTGGTGATTCTAGCAAATCTATTCTGGGTAAGTGTGCAGGCAGAAGTTAGTCTCAACAAACGCATTACATTGTTAATGATTTCACTCACACTACAAATGAAGTAAATTGCGCTTTGCGTCAGGATCTTCTGAAGTGTTAGGCAAGTCTAAACAGACATTGAAAGCCTTGCAGAATGCACTGCCTATAATAACGTTTCTCGTTTGGTTAAGCGTTGACGTTGGAGATGACGGTTCAGAAAAAAAAACTTTGTAGTTTCTCATCCCTCTGCGTCATGCCACATATAGACCAGCTCGGCAGCTTCGCCTGGCGACTCAGGTATATCAAGACTGCAGGGTTATGGGCATAAGATAAAGAAGCCCGAAACATAAATAAATGAAGTCCTTCCAATGAGCTTCGCGAGCAGGCAAACTTTCCAAGTCTGTGCTTTAATTAAAGGCTATATACATTTTTAACACAATGGCTAGAAAAAAACAGCTCTGCCTTTGCCTTTTTATTCTTCGTCATTCTTGCTCAAAGTTTGGCGGCAGTATATGAGGTCTACTTTGCGTCTGATCGCGGACTGCAAATGTCTAAACTGCCAGCCGAGTTTTCATAAAAAAACAGTAAACAAGTTACCCCGTTCATAAACAAATTACCTTATGGCTATCATTGTTCTCAAGACATTTTTTAGCAGCCACTGCTCTCAACAAGTTCTTTGCAAACACTCATTACCAATTTGGTATTGCACCAGCAACAGTTGCTACAATGTGGTCATCTGTCGGGGGTACAATTTTTTTGCAGGGAATGTTGACCAATACATTCCCTCTGTGCATTCTCAACTATGTTGGGTGTTCGAAAAGCGAGATAATTGAATCGGATCGAATAAGAATACTTGAGGTAAACGACCTTTCAATATCCAAGCAAATGTCAAGTACTTTCTGACTCATAAACGAAGCGAAATATAAAACATTCGCTGGAGTCTATTCGGTGAAGAAGGAGCCTCGCTCACATTATTTGGTAGACGCATCTAATGCCTAATCAGTAAAGCAATGTAGGGGGCTAGTTGGTGAACGTTCATGATTATATTGCGCTTAGTGTTACACTGACGATTTTGAGTGAAGTAAAAAAAAATAAAAACCAGAAAATTCACACAGTAACGCGATACTACGCGCTACAACATTCAAAGGCGGTGGCACAATTCGCATGGTCTTAAAAACTTCCGCAAAGCCCTTAAGGCCTTGAGTGCCGAAGCCCGTCTGTACTAGTGTCCTAGAGCTTTTTCCTCTGTAAAGGTGTGATTGTCCAGTTTTCCAAGCACGGTCACGAGCCCTTTTCTTGGCACTTTGTAACGGCGACAGTCACAAATGAGGTGCGCAATCGCCTCCTCGCAGCCGCAGGTGTCAGAAGTTGGGCTGTCGGCCATTTTTTTTTCCTCTTCTTCTTCCTTCTCCTTGTATTCCCTTTACCCCTCTCCCCAGCACAGGGTAGCCAGCCAGTACTTACACTGGCTAACCTCCCTGTCTTTCCTCCCCTTTGTCTCCTCCTCCTTCTCCTTGAGTAAAGGACAGGACGTGGATGTACGTTGCACTACGTAGCTCCAGGTCCTGTCCTTCACTTAAAATCATCAGTGTGACACTAAGCGCAACATAATCATGAGCATCTAATGCCACTCTCAGTTGGACGTCCGACCAACTGAACTAACATCTAAATGAAATGTAAATCTGAATGAAATAGTAAAACAAATGAGGAACGCGTCACGAGGCGAACGTAGGAGCGCCGTGTTCTCTGAAGGAGACAAGTGTGTGATGCGGCAGCTAGTAATCCTGCGACTGGGGGCTAGTCGGGGAAACATCGAGGCAGAACGCCCAGCTTAAGGCGTAACGAAGGGCAGCTTAGGGGGCAACGCCTCGCGCTCCACTTTGTCTGTCTTCTTGTCACCCCTTAACCTGCCCTCTGTTACGCCTTAAGCAGCGCCTCTGTGGCCCTTACGCTACAGCGCCGCACATTGTCTCGATGGCACGAAAACATTGCGACACTGGCCAAAATTGAGAGCACAAATCAGTATACTCTCACCCTCGTAACTTTAGCCCAATTTTGAACGTGTGTGAGTGCCACTGAGAAAAAAAAAAGCGTCGTTTGTAGGCAATGTGGGCTAAAGTGTTGCCCAGTGTGGCCTCATCCCTGATGGCGTTTCCAGTGCTAGACACGCTTTAAGGACCGACCGCGTTGCTCCGCGAAGCGTGAGGCAGGCCAATGAATTTAAACGGACCCCATGTGTACCCAAATCTATACCATGAACAAGTTCCTTTTTACGCCAAGGAATTTCGATATTGTGCATTAATGTAAGAGATCTTTGTTTATATTATGTACTGCACTTGTGCTGCGCCATCCCTGCTTTGTTCCTGATAGCTGCGCTCTTTTCTGTTGTTGTTGTTGTTGTTGTTGTTGTTGTTGTTGTTGTTGTTCTTGTTGTTGTTGTTGTTGTTGTTGTTGTTGTTGTTGTTGTTGTTGTTGTTGTTGTTGTTGTTGTTGTTGTTGTTGTTGTTGTTGTTGTTGTTGTTGTTGTTGTTGTTGTTGTTGTTGTTGTTGTTGTTGTTGTTGTTGTTGTTGTTGTTGTTGTTGTTGTTGTTGTTGTTGTTGTTGTTGTTGTTGTTGTTGTTGTTGTTTGCTTTCTCGCACAAACCAAGGTGTGGGCAAGCTTCGTTGTTCTATGCGGTCACGCATGCGAGAGAAGCCGCATCAGATTTCCGCTAAACGAACGACGGCAACGCTCACTTTTGCCAAAGTAGCGCGTCCGTGTTTTTGTAAGAGAAAAATGAAATGCCAACATGCCACTGAGGGTGTCCTGGGCTTTCTTCAGCGTCGCACTACGCAGTGGATGAGAATTAGTAATAGAGGTCAGAGCTATATACGTAAACGACGCAGCGCGCTTTCGCATGGATAGCAACGTCAGAATCGGCTTGCTGTCGTCATCAGCTGGCTTGCTTTCTGCTTTTCGGTGTTTTAAACAGGGACTCCGGCTGTAAATATCGGCCGACATTTTCAAAGAACAGTGTATGCCAACACCGATGGAAAAGTATTGACCAATGACAGCCTCCAACGACATTTCTTTTTTTTTTCCGAAGTAATGTGTTTTGAAGTCTGAACACTAAAGAAACGCACTTTCGGAAAGCAGCCACGCCGGCAATGGCTGCACCATCACCCGCTTCGTCTGAACTCGTACATCTCATAAATTTTTCCATATGTACAACTACGTGACGCTGTCGCTGATCGGCGCTGGCACAATCTCGCAAGACAACCTGCAGGGGCAGGCATGTACTACTATTCGGGGCGTGGTTATAGTTGGTCCTGTTCTTCAACTGAGAAACGTAAGAGTGCCGCTGTTTAATTTATTGGTTTCGCTTTGTTTTTCTATTCAGCTCTCAGAGCATCAAATACATGTTGTCCTAACAACTGCTTTCATCTGACGTTCACACTTATCTGCATAAGCATTCGAGCTGATGACCAGCGAGTCTGCTCGCAAGAAATGCCTCTTATATACACTTTAAGCTAAGCGAAAACTTTGTCTTCAGATTGCAATATTACCCGCGAAATAATACGTAATTCATTTTGTCCCAGCGGTGAGCAATAATTGCTGACTCTGCGCACGCACTAAGGCTGACTTACGTATAGAAGTTCCAAAGGGCTGAATGGGCGTTGCTGTGCACCTCGGAAAAGTATAGCCAATACCGCGATCAAGTTTCAAAGCTGGAGAATTTCGTTTTCACTGCACTTGCTAAAACACAGCAGGTAGCCTTTTTGGTCGCGCTAGCTTATATCGACCGGGCGCGTCGAAATCATCCAAATCTAACTCGGCAATCTAACTCAAAACATTCATCAAAATATGAGGCACACCATACTTGGCCGGACTCCCGTTTAATTTTGCAGAGCGGCGCTCTTTAACATGCCCCTAATGTAAGTTCAATAAGGGCTCTTGCATTTCACTCCCCCCCTCCTCCCCCCTCATCGAAATGCGGCGGCCGCCGTCGGGATCGGCGCTGTGACCTCGAACTCAGAGCAGCGCGAAGCCATAGCCACTATGCTACGACGGCTTACGGTTGTTCCTTTCCGAGAAGTACCGCCACTTCTTGAACGTTCCAGACGCGTTGTCAGTGTGCATCTGGAGCATCGCCGTCAAACAAACGGGAGCTATAAACGAAATCAGTTCATCGCAGCAGCTGGACAGCGGGCGCTGTGGCTTTTGCATCCAAGCAGCTTTCGTGTTTCTTCCGCTCCGTCTCATTAAAGAAGCTTAAGCGCGGTACGTCTACGTCATGGAAATATTCACGAAGTAGTGTGTTAAGCGCACCAGCTGTTTGACATTCAGAACAAAATAACGTGCCCGCTCGTTGTTGCTATGGCCTCGAAAACCTTCCAATAAACTCAATATCGTGGGTGGAATATTCTTTGCGGAGCCCGTACAGTGCAGCGATTCATTTTCGTCGATTCTGTTTCTTTCTTATTACCAGACGAGGCAACGATCCGGGTGTATACGGAGCCGTAGCGACACTGGGGAATGCTGGCAGAGCGCGAAGAGAAGGGAATTGGAATAGAATTGTTGCGCTCTTGCGGCGAGGATTAAGACACATTCATTACGAAGAAACTCCTCATCTACTGCTACAGAGAACGGAAACAAGAGCACCATTCATTTTGGTTTTCGTATCCCAAACCATAGTGTGTATGTCCGTGTGCGTGAGTGCGTGTATTCGTGTGTGCATGTGCGTGCGTGAGTGTGTGTGTGCGCGTGCGTGCGTACATGTGTGCGTGTGTGTGTGTGTGTGTGTGTGTGTGTGTGTGTGTGTGTGTGTGTGTGTGTCACACAAAAGAAGGAATGCTCTTGTCTTACCATAGCCGTAATCGTTGTCCGGTATTGACCACAATCTTGATAAGACGCCAACGCAACAGATAACGCTGCGAAAGAATGCGAAAATGTACAAAAATTAAAACGCTTCTTCGAGAACTTGCTTCCTCGAAAGCGATCCTTTCACGTCTAATTCTCTGTTTACAGAGAACCTGGAAAAATTTCGTTGAGGCTTTCAGAATTGACATTTCTCGTCACTCGCTTACCAAGCAACGTCACTGTCGTGCGCTTCATCCAGTGTCCGTTCTTCTTGCTTACGTTTCACCGCTTGCTGTCTGCCCTGCTTTGTGATAAAAAGAAAGACTGAGAAGGACATCGCAAGATTAAAGGATAGGGAGTGCTGGGAAGCTGCAAATGTTAGCCTAACCAATTAAAAATTATAGGATTTTACTTGCCAATATCATGACCTGATTTCGAAGCAGCCGCAAAAAGTGGTCTCCGGAATAATTTGGGCCACCTGGGGATCTTTAACGTGCACCAGCCTAAGCGATGGCGTAGCGGGCTATTACGGGCACTGATTGAGAAATTTAATGCACACACACACACACACACACACACGACCCGCCGTGGTTGCTTAGTGGCTATGGTGTTGGGCTGCTGCGCACGAGGTCGCAGGATCGAATCCCGGACGCGGCTGCCGCATTTCGATGGGGGTGAAATGCGAAAACACCCGTGTGCTTAGATTTAGGTGCACGTTAAAGAACCCCAGGTGGTCGAAATTTACGGAGTCCTCCACTACGGCGTGCCTCGTAATCAGAAACTGGTTTTGGCACGTAAAACCCCATAATTTATTATTTTACACACGCACACACGCACACAAGCACACACACACACACACACACACACACATGAACCGACCCACTAAAGCTATCCGAAGAGTCTCATTAATGCATGAACGCCTTAAAACTTGAAGCGCCTTCGTTGTAAGCAACGCGCGTGTGGCATTTGAGCAAATGCAGATATTGCCCTACATATCACAGATCTAGTATGTAGAATTTGCAAGAGAGTTACCAAACTCAACTATGCGAATTGCCGCCATCATGTTAACGCTGGGGTTATTGTTTAAAATGTACATATAGTGGCTCATACTTATCCCAAAAAAGGCTGACTAATTGGGCAATAAAATAGAAATATCGCGATGCATTGCTGTTGTTGCTAGTCAGCAATGTATCATGTCACTTTCTTCTGTGTCTGAATTCCAGAAGAGTAGCAGGCCAATAGCTCCTAATGCTGTCAGCGCACTTAATCACACATGATACGCTGGAGTATAGTAGCAATTCAATATAAGTTATACACGCTGGCGGATCCAAAAAAAGAGACGTGAGCACACAGATATAAGGAAAGTTGACGTCATCCGTTCTTGTCGATCATTGTGGTGTTTCGCGAAGGAGACCATATACCAGACACCCATTACGGAAAATAGAGTGGAACTCGTCAAGTACGCTTCGCATTAAAAGCTTATTGATGAGTTGTTACAATTGACTAGTAGCAATGGTAAGGTCCCTGCATTGCAATTACCCTTTTACCCTATCATGAACGTTTTTTTTTTTTGTAGGGTTACGTGATTGTTGCCGGCTAGGAATAATCCAACGCATAATTACTGTTACGCTAAAAGTCTCCTTGTTTTGTTTTTCTACTGGGCACTCCAAGTGAATTTCCACCAGCGTCGCCGTGATGTTCCGTATAAAGTCCATATAAAGTCTGTAGAAAGTATTAAGCTGTAGGGGCGAACGAGAGGCCGAGAAGGTTGGCGGCTTGGTGCGGCGGTGTCTTGCGCGACGCCGCGAGCGGGATTGGGTCAATGCGCACTGGTGCGCCAAGGAAGAGCGGGGAGATGAGCGCGTGATAGAGTTGGATAGAGTTGGCGAGGGAAGGGGTAGGAGGAGGAGGAGGTTGTCGTTTAGTGGTGGTTTGCGCGTTTCCTCTAGCACAGGGGCGGCTGCGGATGGCGCGGCTGAACGCGACCGCGAACGCCATATCTTGGAGGTAACCTGCTCTGGGGTACAAAGGCTATGCTCTCCGAGGGCTGATGGCTTCGCGGGCGCTGTGTCCTCCCGCGCCAACTTTGCGTTAAAGCGGGAGGCAGCCCGAAGGGCAGTTCGCTCGCCGTTACAGGTACTCTGCATCGTGCTGGTGTCGTCATAGCGAGTGTTCGTGGTCATCGAGTGAGATGTGCTCATGTTTGCCGGGCGCGCGAGACGCCACGTTTGGTGACCGAACTAGTAAGCGAATGTTCGCAGCAATTTTTACGACCACTGAAACTGTGAGACTTGCTTCGTGTAGTTGTCTAACACATTGATATCGCAATCAATGCTTCGCTTTTCGTGTGAGACTGAGACCTCTTATTTTTCAATGCCCAGCAACGATGACATCCAACAACGCAATGGCTAAAGACCATGCATGGCGGAGACTACAAGCAGAGATCTCCATAGGGGGAGCAGTGGCCGCGTACGCGTTTACAGCTATGGCTCAGTCACATCTGCAAGTTCAGCAGCTGCTGCGTGATACCAACAAGATCCGTCAAAATACAGCTAAAACGTCACATGTATCGTCAGCGACAGCTACAGAGCTGGTAGCCCTGCGTGCGGCTCTTCATTACATCCAGGAGAATCCACTCCACGCATGGTCAGTCTTCTGTGATTCCAAGGAAGCCCTACAGAGTGTATTCCCAGCACTGCGCCATGGATCACATGAGCAGCTCGTCGCAGAGATCAGAGAAGTCTACTATCGCATAGTTGACGAAGGACACGATATAATATATAAGTGGTTGCCTAGTCACTGTGGCATACATGGCAACCATCGAGAAGACGTAGCTGCCCGATCTGCCCATGACGGCGTCAACTGCGTTTCCATTCCCCTTTCGAGAGCCGACGCAGCGAAAAAACTTTCCGCACTTGCGCGTGACTTGACATTAGCACAACGGAATTCATCCGAGTTCACAAGTGCACGCCTTCATACCCTGGACACTAATTTACACCTCCGTATTCTTTCCGAGCTTCCACGACGTGAATGCACCCTTCTAGTCAGGCTATGGCTTGGAGCAGCATTTTCAAATGCGTACTCCTTTATCATCGGTATGGCCAACAGCCCACTTTGTGACTTCTCCTGGTGCAATGAAACAATCGCGCACCTTCTTTGTCAGTGATCTCGTTTCAACGGGGAAAGACCAGTCCTCTCAGTCACCTTAGACAAACTGAACAAGCACCCAATGACAGAAAACAAGATCCTTGGAAACTAGCCCACGCGAACATCAGCGCGATCCGCCATGAAGGCGCTGCTGCTCTACCTAAAAGGCACGGGACTGTCTGACAAATTGTGACTGTGCAATGTGTGGTGTAGGATTGTTAGGCGACACTGCGTAACACTATAGGAACGGCTTTGCGGGCTGCGTGACAGTGCCCACAGAAACAGTTCATGTGTTCGTGCGTGTGTGTGTACATTTTTGTTTCAATTTTTTTTTATATTTTTATCCTCTCTCTCTCACCTATCGCATCCCCTTGTCCCTCTTCCAGTACAGAGTAGCCAACCGGACATAATCTCTGGTTAACCTCCCTGTCTTTCTTTTGCCTATCTCTCTCTCCCTCTCTCTCTCTCCATAGGGGGAGGGGGCAGTTGATTTAGGACTGGTGCTTGCGCGCTATGTATTTCTGCACGTGACGCTGAAAATGTTTCAAGTCAAGTGAGTTCAGATAAAACGAATCTTTCGGCAGCGTACTTGCAGAGGTGTGTAGCGAGCACGATCAGAGCTGTTAGGAAAAGGACTCGTGGAATACCAATGTAATTCACCTCGCATTCGGGTAACAAATGTCTCTGAACTGGTGGCAACGCCAAGTTCACAATAAAGCGCTCCACCTTGTGCGCCGACTAGTTTCATTCTGCAGTTCCAACAATGACCCTAAAGTACGGGAAAAAGAATATTTGCCATGTTGTGTCCTGCTCACCGTGCACGACAAAGCGACGTTGGATATTTGCGATCCGTTGCTATTACCGGACCACGGCTCTTACTTTCATGATGCGCAGAAGACAAACACCATGCGATTCTCCCTGCTGTGTAATGTCTTCTTTATATATAAATTTGGATCGAAATTTATCCGGTGGTAAGTGCTACATAATTTGAAAAGCTAGGCTCAAAATAGCAATCACGGGAACGAAAAGTAAGCGGAACCTGCATTTGTTTCATTTAATCTTTTCATTGTTCTTTCGTCCGTGTCATAGTATGCCAAGATTTACATCGAGGGTGATTATTCTGACGCTCTAAGCTAATTTACGCCGTCTGCGCCGGCGTTCTCTCTGGTTGTCAATATTGCATATGCGGCTAGGGCGGGTAAGGTTACAGGATTTAGAAAGGCGCGAGCACCTTTCGCTGCAAGAAATTCACCAGGAATTATAATACTCCCTCATGCGAAATTTGAGCACAGCTGTATACGTCTTTTAATTTGGCGTGTAGTGGCTGGCACGGAAAATCTCTCTCGTTCGGCGCGTTGCAAACGGAGCGATGTGTGGTAATCGGTAATCGGGAGATCGCTAGAGGCCCCTAGGGCCTAGAACCACTAGGTAACGCGGGGGGCGATTCACAGTAGCCGCGACGGACAGACCTCCACTCATGCAGCGCTTTTGTTTCCATACAGATAACGCGTGCTACTCTGACGCCATCTCGTAACCATCGTCACTGCGAAGCCCGTCTTTCGCTGCACTGCGCTTTTCTTCTCACGCCTTCGCCATGCCCTCCTCCTCCGCGCTTTCCTCCTCGCGCTGGCTTAGCTATCGCGCCTTTAGTGTCCCGATGCGCTACGCGGTCGCTTTAATCATTCGCTGTGTTCGTTCGTTCGGTTACGAGGGACAACGGCGACGCTCACTGCAAGAACTGGCGCCTAGCTGAGGGCGCTCTAAAATGACAGAGCAAAGTGAACGCGTCATCAACGTTCCGCTCAATCGGCTCGATATGCATATGTGGTGAAGCCAGAAGCAGCGTCCTGCCTTCCTCTGCTAGCATGAGCATTGCACGCACGCGCAATGTGAGCGTTCTACCGCTCCTGTTGTGCTTCTGCGTGTACGCGGAATGGGCAGCCTATACGTCCAGCTACCATTGCCTAATCTTACACCACCGGGGTGCTATGCCTGCAGCGCCACTGGCGGCGCTCCTTATGGCGCCTGCGCCGTGAGACGCCTGGTGGCTGCTGGGGCGCTGTTCCTTCTGACCAGCAGCAGTTGCCGCGCATGAGGCGTCGCGCCTACATATCACGCCCGCGTTTAAATAGAGCCCTTGCTAAGGCAACTTCAGCACAACATTAATCCTTGGTATTGCTGCCAGTGCTTCGCCCTTCGGGCCCGAAACAAAGAGCAATGTTTTAAATCATACCCGCCAAGTATGCTACCGTCGTAAGTATTACTTCCAAAAATGTCGAGCTATTCATGCAACATCCCGCCAGTGTCAGTCTGTACAACCTAAACCGACATCACTGTCATGTTTACGTTCGCACTAACGATTGTAAACGTTATCCTAGCTTTTTCTTATTATTTGTGGAATTTCTTTCCGTTCTTTTCTGTTTTTCTTGCTCTGAAACCAATGTAAGTCTAGGTCGGTTTTGTCAATGCAGAGCTCCACTTAATCTTAACAAGTCCAAGCAGCGCAGGGAAGGTTTATTTCATCGAAGTAGTAACGTGGGCCAGGTTATATTGTTGCGGAAAAGAGGGACAGCTCGCCCTCGCTCTGCCCATCAGTGAACGTGAAACTTTCATTAGGCACAAAGGGCGATTAGACGACTACAATCAAGGAGCCCATATTTTGGTTCTCATTTCTGGTTACATGATGCAAAACATCGATTTCGCTCCAGTGCAAGCAGTCTGTGAGACGGGTTATATACACTCTGAAAAAAAAAAGGAATGACCCTTGCTCCATTAAGGGACAAACGGCGATGCCCCGTATGTTCGTCTTTAAATGGAGCTAATTTCCTCCCAATGGGAGCAAGGGTTCCTCCCTCTCCAAAACAAACATGGCTGACTCCTGGCAAGCGAAGCGGTGGATGCGACCAGGCCTAGGAACTGTGCTAGTTCGCAGCTGGAAAACAACGTACACGTAATAAGCATCGTGTACGTTACCAATATTCGCAAAAAAGAAAAAAAACACAATCTCGCTAAGCTTTCTTTGATGCATACAAGGAACCAGGCGCAAGTGCGACACGATTTTGTAGTGATGCCTTCTGCTCGACTGCTACGCTTGTCACCCACCGTTGACGGTCGGCTGATCATGTTAATAACGCGGGCGTAGTGTCGCTCTAACCTTTGTCGAAGCGCGAAAAGGAATGGCATCACTAGAACATCGTGGCGTTGAACTTACGTAAACATAGGGATATCCATGCTGCAATGCATCGCACACATACACGCATGGAGGAGGAGAAAACAACTTTATTTAAGAGTAGGGGAAGGGGAAGGGGGAGCCAGGTCATGGGGGGAGGCTAGGTCGGGGCCCAGGGGGCCGCAGCTGTCGCCGTCCATTCCACCAGCCTGGACTGTGATTCCTGGTCGACATTTATCGACGCTTTCTCTTATTCCTCAGGTGAGGGGGCTAGCCGCAGGAGGTCCTTTGGGGGCGGGTGGCGGTCGCATCCCCATAGAATGTGATCCTGTCCAGCCTGTGCTAAGCCGCAAAACGTACGTGTTCAAACGCTGTCATCCTTCAGGATGGCCGCTAGTCTCCTGGGGCTGAGCACACTGCGCGTTTGAGCTCGCCGCTGGGTCACGGCTTGTCAGTTTAGGCCGCCGCATGGAGGCGGGTAAATCTGTCGTTCCTCTCTTTGCCGACGGAGGCGATCTCCGTAACTTAGTGACAGGGTTTCAAGGTTTTCCGGAGGAGGTTGCCCCTCAGCCCGGTTAGTAGTTGCGCGGGCTGTGAGGTGGGCAGCTTCGTTACCGGTGTTTCCCTCGTGGCTAGGGACCCAGAGAAAGCCTGATGCTTATCTCCGGCCTCTGTAGTTTTTCTGCCGTGGTTTGGCTTACTTGGCCCAATCTGAAGCTTTTGATCGCCGACATTGAGTCCGACACTATGAAGAGCGACTCTGCGACTGCTGTTGCACTAGCAATGGCGGGCTCTTCCGCTTCTAGGATAGACCTTGCTGCGATTTCCTCGGTTCGGAGGATCCGCCCCGTTCCGTCCACAGCCACTATCGCATATGTGCCGTTCCCCACAGTCGAGGCGTCCACTTATGCGGCCGGTTTGTCTGCTAGAGTCTTCTTAAGTGATTCCGCGCGTGCGCGTCGGCGTCCCTTGTTGTGTACTCCCATGTTCTGCGGGAGTGGTGGAACGACCAGTTGGTTCCTAAGGTCTGTCGGAATTTTCATTCTCTTGGTGTTTCCTGTGTGTGTGGGGGGGGGGGGGGGGAAGGGGGGGATTCCTGAGTTGTAGGATCTCATGCCCTTGCTGTGTGCATGACAGCCTCCACCACTGCGCCGCTCTCTGCGCTTCCAAGATTTCAGTGAAGGTGTTATGGAGCCCTAATTGCATCAGTCTTTCGTTGCTTGCCCATGTAGGAAGTCCGGCGGCTACTCTGTAGACTGAACGCAGTAAAGTGCCAATGTTTGCGATGTCGCGCTTACACGCATGCTTATGTGGATGGATGGAGGATGGATAGGATGAATATTATGAGCGTCCCCTTTGGAACGGGGCGGTGGGTTGCGCCACCAAGCTCTTGCTATTATACTGCCTAATATCCTACCTAGGTTAAACAATGAAAAAAGAAAAAAAACACTATGAAGTACCACGCCCAAATTTTCTGATCCCTATTGCGAACTGTGCTTTCGTACGTCTCCGTCTTTTGTCGTTTCCCTACTTTTCTTCCACAAATCCTCCAGTCGCCTCTTACTAATGTCTATTGCGGACATGTTTGCTTTACCACTGCTCCCTCTGAACCCAAGGGCTTCAAGGAGGCCAGTGGTGCCTAAATCGACCGCTGGGTAGACGTCTTCACATTCTAATAAAACATACTCCGTAATTTCCCTAGCTTTACCACAGCAGGCACATGCTTCTTCTTCCTTCTTATATCTCGCTTTATAGGTGCGAGTTCTAAGGCATCCCGATCTCGCTTCGAAAAGTAATGAGCTTCCCTTTGAGTTATCATACATGGTTTCTTTCCTGATTTCGTTATTTCCTCTTAAGTAGTTACTCATGGCAGGTTTCTTTGTTGCTGTGTTGTCCACCCTACAGGCCGCATACTTGCTGGTAAGCTTCCTAGTTCTTTTCCTCCACTGTGAATCAATGTTTTTCCTGTACAGATACCTGAACACTCTCCCAGCCCATTTACTTTCTTCCATATTCTTCAGCCGTTCTTCATACTCAATTTTACTGCGAGCTTCCCTCACTTCAACACTAGTCCAGCCCATATGTAAACAACGCGCTTAGCGCCACCTGGAAGGGCTTGAAATTACTAAACCATTCAGTTACTGCGCAGCCCGATAGACGGCACTAAAAGCTGACAAAAAAACACCATATAATTTTGCACTTTCTGTTCTGCAATGTCCCGACAGAGCCACACACAACACTTTAACTTTCGCAGACATACCTTGAACAACAGAGCAACACAGCGCAGTATGATACCTACTGCACAGAACAGAGTAACCACAACACACAACACATGGCATACAGACAAGCACTGCTCAAGCTGCCTACATCCATATGCCTTGAAACCTTCTTATATAGCCATGATGTTTCGACCTGCAATGTTGTGCCAGTGAGTGACTCTCTGTTATACGTAATTCAGCAATAAATTTCCATAGAATATTTGTTTGGGTGTACTGTGGTATAAAGTTTGTAAACAGGGATAAGGTGCCTCAGAAAGGCTGGCCAACGTTTCGATAGGAGGACCTATCTTCGTCAAAGGCGGCCTCGTCATCCTCGGCGTGTTAGTTTTAAAGGCTTAGTGCAGTGACATCACGTGCGGGTGTTGTCGCTGGCGGCTGGTTTTAAAGAGAGAGATATAGTCACCTGATAGGCACGGCAACTACACACAGACATCTTAATACGAAACCGCACTATAATGAATGCTTTTGACTAACGACTTTCAATTATCAACACGGTGGCGACCGCGATCTAAGCCTTTCACTTCGAAACCGTAGCGGATGGCGCTTCAAGAACTGCTGACGTTTACAAAACACATTCTGTCGAGGTCGGTTCAACGTTTTCTCGTCTAATTTCCTACAGAAATGGCAAAAAATCTGCTATCCGCGGCATCCGTACGCCGCTGCAAAGCGGGTACGTGCGAGCCGGCGGCCGGATTTGAGGCCGGGCGTGTGGTGTAGGGATGAATCTGACCGGGACGCTGAAGCCACCGCTTTCGAGCAAGCCTTCTAAATCATTCTTTGCCTTCCTGTCCACAGACTAAAGGTATTCGGCTACGTCGAGGACGCCGTTCTCTGCTACACGCTGAGCAGCTGCGTGCAATTTGTAAGGATCCTGGAGGAGATTGGGTGTAAATACTAGCATAGCATATAAGGAGGCTACGATACAAGTTACTCGCCGTGATGTCAGGATACTGCTAGATACGAGAACCAAAGATTACTCACCGCAATTGGCCTGACTGGCCCCGCACACCATTGACGATATCAGAAGGCTAACTGCTGGTGTCCGTTGTGTTCTATCCATCTCCGGGAGAGTCGTGGTAACGAAGATTGTTGCGATACAGTCTACTAGGCTACAACTACTACAACCATAGCGTAAACACAGTCGCTGAAGCGTAACCGTCGCCACAAGTGACAGGGAAGGATAGCTCCGTCTCTCTCCGAACGCCTCGACTGGAAAGCTGTGTCTGCGCCGTGTTAGCCGTGCTTTCTGCAAGAGACAGGGTGGTTTTGCAGCTTTCTAGAATTCCGGCATTCGACACACTGCAGAACGCTGCCGTACTCATGTGTGTCCCATCAGCTTGGTCTCCCGTTCACGTCTGGGCATGTCCGTTTGCCCCGTACCCTTGTGCCCTTCATTCGGCTTTTCGTGCTTTGTTGTTTCAATTGTCCCTCTACAGGTTGTCTTCGAGAGTGTCTTCTTTTCTTCACAGACGCCGGCAGCCGTATGTGCAAAACTACAACGCGGAATTCAGCAATTTGTAAAAGCTTTTTTCAAGTTTATTTTCTTGATAATTTTCGTTTGTACGTTTGCTTGTACTCCGCCTTTTACGAAATACGTCTTCTGTTGTGGATCGACGCTTCCTGTCTCTGTAGTGTCGTTCGCGCTATACGATGCATCACGGAGAAGCCGCCGCTGGCGGGCGGAGACGCAGGCGAACCGGCACGCAAGTGATGCTTGATATACAGCTGTATATCTGGTTGCATTGGGCGCTCGGACGCATACTTGCTCTGGTGGCAGGGTTTGTGTTCCAACTGTGGATTTGGCTGCGTCGCTTGCGGCGGTGATGCGCTCACACCGCCCAGCTACGTACCGACGGCGCCAGCAAACGTATTCTGCTTTCGCTTAGAAGCCGTCGCGGATGGCGCTTCGAAACGGCCACAAATGCATACATTTCAGATAACCTTCGCCTCATCCTAATTTCATGCATGCAAACGAGAAAGGCTGGCTGACATGTGCGGCGTCTAGGCCGAGATGCCCGAGTGCGCGCTTGTTGTCGGTGTGCGTCAGCAGCCGGG
The DNA here is from genome assembly GCF_050947875.1 of Dermacentor variabilis. Lineage (NCBI taxonomy): Eukaryota > Metazoa > Arthropoda > Arachnida > Ixodida > Ixodidae > Dermacentor > Dermacentor variabilis. Next base: position 82,642,141 of record NC_134570.1, on the reverse strand, counting down.
CGCTGCTTTGAGTTGAACTATTCTCGTATCGCAGCTGCCGTTCGATCTTAAGGTTTAACATTGGTGGTCGATTGTCATGAATGGTTTAGACCTCCGATTTTGCTACTTAGCATTACGTTCCGTCGAAAAGGAGTTATTGTAGCCCTTGTTCGGGTCAGAAGAACTTCACTTTGGCCTAGTTGGTATCTACTGCATATCATACTGACCGCAAAAAAGACGGGGACAGAGGCAGAGAACACATAAACAGCACGGGCGGTACTGTTTTATTCACGGCAGCCCGTGGGCATATATTGGCAAAAAGAACATGCGCAGATCGCAGCAAACAAGAATACACATCAGCTTAGCGTGGCAACCAATTATCAAAAAAATCTACTTCCGATTGAAACAACCTAATGAAGGTATCGCTAACACAGTCTTCGCCTTTCTTTTTTATGTGATAAGCCTCCATCAGTTCACGTGCAGTCTGGTCATGGCTTTTCCCCAGAATCTTTATCTCCTCAAAAAGAGGTGCACAGCGACAGGCATTGCAGTGCGCAGGTAAGTGCGCCAATTCATCTTTCGTTAACTTTTGTTCATGTTCCCTGGCTCGATCATTTAGGCACCGTCCAGTCTGCCCTATGTAGGACTTGCCACACGCCAGTGGGATTTCGTACACAACTCCTACATTGCATTTTGCATACGGCTTGGTGTGGTTCTTACCACAACCTTGCCTTCCTTTAGGATCACGAGAGGTGCGGGGGCAGAGCCGCGCCAGCTTAAAAGGGGCTGAAAAGACAAGGGGGACTCCAAACCTGCCTGCCACCTTCCTTAGGTTGTGAGCGACCCTATGAATATACGGCACTACTTCAGGTCTTATGGCCATAGTAGTCGTCCTCACCCTTGCTTTGCCCCTAGATCCTTTTACCTTCTAGTTCGGGTCACCGGCGGCGGCGACGCAAGATACCTAGATACATTCCTACCCTTTTGATTGCCACAAGAGGGCGAGACATGTGAAGTGCATGTGAAGGAGGAACTCACCGGCCTGAAGGAGGAAAACGGCTAGTTCCTCCTTTCTCGCTCCATTGTTTTTAAGAGTGTATTGTCCAAGTTAATCTCGACAACCCCCGATCTACTTGAGTATCATACTCGTAGAAAGTATACTCTGATGATCATTGTTTCTGTTTCAATTTTTTTCTTACTCTTCAGTCTTTTTCGGCGTGCATACAGGTTAAACACTGCGCACGTGTTTATAACGAATGTCGCCGTTGCTTTCGCAGTTAATAGTACTATACAGAGAAGACAACTGCTTCGTTATAAAAGCAGCTACATGAAAGACAAAGTAGAGCAGCCGCAACACTCACCCTTCAAATCCCAACGCTTATAGACGGTGTGTATGACGAAATTCTGGAGGCACGAGTCACCGCCGGCTTCGCCGACTCGCTCCTTCGAACGCCGCCGTGCGTTCGACCTCGCTCTCTAACACGAGTCTTAGAGCAACTTCTTGTATGGCGTACGGGTGCGATGACACATCTTCTCAACGCCTTCCCAGATCACAGAAGAGCAGCGGCTTCCCAAGAACAATGGCTTGCTAAGCTTTGAAATTTATACGGCACATGTGGAAAGTGAAAGTGATCTAAATGGCAGATGTCGGAAGCCAAGCACGCGAGCGCCGCTAGACCGCGCCTTCGTAAAAGGAAACGCTCCACTTTCATGGCAACAAGAGAAATCATGCAAAAGCTTTAGGGTCTTCGCTTCTTGACAGGTCCCTTGTTCTCTACCGTACACCACAGATTACGTCTTCAGCAGTTGATCTCGATGATGCCCTTAAAGGAGCAGCAGTGACATACTATCGTAGTTATAGCGACTCGACCCAAAGCTCCCGGCACGTGAAAGAATGTCACTTATGCAGGTAGAGAGACATTTGCAACTTACTTTATGTGGTGCTGAGATTACCTCCAAATACCCTGCCTCGCATCGTCGACATTACCGGGCCGTCATAACAAAGAGCGAAGGTGGCTGACCTCCTCTAGCAGTCAGGTTAAATGTGATGTCGTTGCTGATAAAAAAAACTCCTTCGCAGATGTACGCCAATCTGCGTAGATCATGCATAAAAGACGGAGAAGCTGTGTAAGTGAATTATTACAGCTTTCAGAAGTATGACGATGTGTTTTATGGCTAGTCTTACCCCCGTACTAAGAACTGCATTTAACTTGAAGCACTGGCTTAACTTGATCTAAATGACACCTGTTGTGCACGCGCCGAAGAAAACGCTATGAGCATTTCGAACACGTTCACGCCAGGCGTCATTCACACGAAATCAAGCGCGGGCTTCAAGTTAAGATGCATTTCTTAATACGGGCGTCAGCAGCGGTGGTTCTCACGGAGTCCGCGTTGCAGCAGAACGCTTAAGGCTCGCACTCGCCGCAGCCACACAACCTCCTCGCCACCCTCCAACGTGGGGCGGGTGCAAGGCAACCCGAGAAACAAATATTATGGTTTACTGACCACAATGAACCGCGCAAAGAAGTCCTTTCATATTTACGATAACTATACGCAAGGTAACTCTTTCTTTATAAGGGATAATTACGTATCAATGCCAGATTCGGGCTTCCGACACACTCTGCGTGGCACGTAGTATACACTTGGCCTCAGTCACGGCGGCAGCCTTCACCGCCGCATGCAAAAAAAAAAAAAAGAAGGCTCGTACATAGTGCATTGAGTGCACGTTACAGATCCACAGTCCATCAAAATTATTCCGGAGTGCCGCACTATGGCATTCCCAATAGTCAGATTGTGGTTCCGGCATGCAAAACGCCCTAATAAGAAAAGAATATACGAAGCGCTTTCTTTCTCATTTACTGCGGCGGTGTCACAGCCGCGGGCATTCTAAGCCCGCTAGAACTGCCACTTCGCGCGGGGAAATATAGTCGATATCTCCGTACTCGCAAGCTGGGGCAAACCACACGGATGATTAGCGCTGACGTCATCGTGGCTACCATCCCTGTAACACTAGCACGTCGAGAAGCGGTGGTGTAAACGAGAAATGTGACACCTCGGCCGCGGGATGATATAGTACTCGTCTCGCGCCGAGCCCCAAATCGGCAATAGGGATAATCACGGGGAATACGGGTCAACGCCGAAAAAGCAAAACAATGCACGCGCAACACAGTATGGTGCACTGACGTCCTCGTGGCCACCATGTTTGTGGGTACCAGCACGGTAAGAAGGCTTCGTCCGTGACGTCACCTGACAACTATAGCGATTGTCTCCCTATACATAACACACACGGACAGCTGTAAAACGTGCAAAGGGCGCCATCATAGTCGCCGGCAGAACAGTGTGCGAGTTGTCGCTGCGATGGCTGCCATTCGTTGGCAAAAGCAGTAAAGGCAAATCTCACTGCAGCAGAGTTAAGCAACGCGCATTACCAGCGATCACGGCAGTTACGCTCCGGCATGACAGCCCTGACAGCACTGCCCGAGAACAGCGGGCGTTACGCTTTTGCGCGAGTGATGTTTCTTCGATCATTGTCATCGTCGCCGTCGTCTCCTTTGCTCAGAGTCGCGACAGAGATAATAGCTGTCATCGCAACCTTCTTCTGTGCGGATTTCGATTGTTTGATCCTTCTTTTCTAATAGCATTTCGCGTTGCTTCCGCCGCGCGATTAACTTTTGTCGTCAAGGTCCCGAAATTCGGCCTCTGATGAGCCGAAACTATCGGAATCGGCAATAAATCGGTGAAACCGGAGCGTACGCTGGTGCTTCTGACTGTTCATTCCACTGCGACACTATACTTAATCTTTTACACCTTGGTCTCATGACTATAAACAATATATGCATTTAAATACTGCCAGGGAAGTGAGTGTTTTATCCTACCTAATTTACACTGCATGAGATGACGGCGATAAAACGAAAAAAGAGCTCGCGTTTATGTTTATGCTCACTCTTTAAAACATGGCCCGCATGCACGTGTGGAGCTAGCACACAGCGACAAATTAATGAGGCTGCGAACCAGTGCCGAAAGTGCCAAAAACTAATAACGCCAGAAAGGAAGTAATCGAGAATTGCGTAAATATTGAAAATTGGCAATAAGGAAAGGAAAAGGCAACAAAAGAATAAATAAATCCTGTGGCTTAATGTGCCAAAAACCACGATCTGATTGTGAGGCACGCCGTATTCGGAAACTCCCGAATAATTTCGACCACCTGAAGTTCCTCAACACGCAGCCGCTGCACGGTACGCGGACGTGCTTGCATCCCTCTCCCCCCCCACGGCAATCGTAATGCGGGCGCCGCGGCCGGAATTCCATTCCGTGACCTCGTGGATAGCAACGCCAGGTGCGTCAAAATGTATCGCCGGAAACACAGCACCCGCGAAAACATTACCTACCAGATGCTGCCGTGAAGTGGCGGAGTTCAACGCAATTCCCTGTTGCTACCGCCAAAAGAAATAGTACAAGATTTCGAAGTACTTGTCCACGTGCCGAGGTCCTAAAGGAGGAAGCACTTTTCTCTCGCACTAGAGTTACACACGCCATGAGGTGGCAACAGCTTTGAAACACACGCGCCCTTTCTCGTCGTAGCCGCGTAACTACCGACACCCACCGCGGCGTTTCGCTAATGCGAGAAAGCCAGACCTCAAGAGAAGCGAGAGCCGAACAGGGAAGACGAACGTCAGGCGACGCGAGAGAAACACGGTTTTACATGAAAAATCCGGCAAGGTATGAATGATAGTTAACATCACATTGCTAACTACTAAGTGTCTTGACCCGAAATATAAAAAAAATAAGAAATGATTGAGAAAAGAAATGGCCCGCTGACAACGACCATGCCCAATTTTTCTACGAAGACGCTTAGTTATTTAAAATAAAATTATTACATACACAGTAGTTACATACGCCAGCTACTCTCCAAGCAAGTTACAAAAAAATATTGCTTCCGTGCTCATCCTAATGTTTGTTCACAATATCACAAAAGCAATATACCTTCGTGAACGCTGTAACCTTATTTGTCATTTCCAATAGCAGACGTTCAAAAGCCGGATACAGGCCACTATATACTTGATTGTTATCTTTCGGCACACAGTTTTGTTTCAGTATTGGTACTACCCCTCAACAATTGTGCAAGGGACGATGAATGCTTCCCTGAAACTTATGTGGTTCGAGATGTCCAGCTGCGTCGTAGCGCGTCATTTTTGGTAGCAAATTCCGCGGCCTCGAAGGCCTCACGCTTTGCTCACCGTGCAGCATCAGGACATTATACTGAGCCAATAGAGTGCGACTGCAATTACCATTTTATTGCGATAAAAGCAGATAGACACTCTAGGCGAAGGCACGTCGTCGTCGTTGCCATCGGCGTCGCCGTGGTATTCCGATGGGGCGAATCTGCTCTTCTATTACAGCTGCGGCGGCTGAGCGCGTCACATCTTGGAGGCAGTGCTCGCGGCTTCGAAGGCTAGCCGGTCGAGGATAGCTGATGGCTTCGTGCGCCTACTTCGCATTGAAGCGAGAGGCAGCACGAAGGGCGATTCACTCGCCGCTGCTGCCGCTCTTCATCACGCCAGCGGTCTGACAGCGCGTCCACGGTGATTGAGTGAGATGTGTTCGCGCTTGCCTGTGCGCGCGAGAGAACGTGCTTGTTAATTTAGTTAGGAAGCAAAATGGTTTACAGCAGCTAATGAAGCTCATAAAACTACTAATTGTACTTCGTACAACTGTCTAATAATTTGCTATCGCTAATAATGTTTCGGCTTTCGGCAAACTGCGACTTCTTCACTGGTGTCGAATCATGCCGTGGCCGTTTTATGGATGACTCAGAGGTGTGCCGAATAAGTTATGACAGAACATTAACACTACATACGCTTATAGGGCAAAGTGGAAAGAACTCGTCAAAAACGGCATTATCTAAAAGAGCGGGGCTTGGTAGAGAGAACGAGAAAACTAAATGTGAGCAGACTTCTCCAACATAGGAAATAGTATCCTCGGCAGGCTCGGGCGCGTGCTTCTTTTTTTTTTTCATTTCTTTCAGCTCGTGTGTCGTTGCGCTGTTTGAAATTCTGCGATGTGCAAGCTCTTCGTCCTTCTTATAATCTACAGATATTATCTCATGTTTTCAATGCGGAGCATTTTTCGGGTAGTTGTCCGTGGTCATTCTCTGCTCAGTTCCGTTGGTACTTCCGTTTCGCGTCTCAAAATATCCGTAGTGCCATCTAAGTTTGACTGAGTGGGCGCACGTACCTCCAGAGCAATATTTTTTTTCCGGAAGCCACCAGGTGCCGACACACACCCGCTCAAAGCCCAAGCCACAGAGCTTCATGCAGTAGTTACTGGAGGGAAGTGCGGCGCCAGTGTTGTAATGGTTCAGCCAGCATGGTAATTGTGGCTAGTAGATGTATGCGCCCAAACTTCATTTTTCTGGCCTCAAACAGCGGCGTGACTTTGTCAATATTCTTTTAAACAAAATACTGTTTTAAGAAATAATGAAATCAACGTCCTTAAAATTGTGCGAAGGCACGATTTAGGCGCAGCACTTTAAGCACAAAAGCCCGACATTCGAACCATTAGGCCACGGAACCTTTTTTTTTTCTTTATTGACTACATGCATCGACAAGGGGCGCAAAATACCCTTATGAATTTCCCGCAGACAAGTGAGTGTGTCGAGACGCTTGGCGCGTTTCTATTTGGCCTTACCGAAGCGCAATTACAACGCAGACAACAGCTTGCATCTTCTGCAAGGTATGCGCGGAAAGAGCAAGCACGGAGAGGATTGCGGCTGCAGTACCAAGTAGAAGCTTCCGAAGACGAGGCGTTCGAAAGCAGGCGAGCGCGTCGGTAGGCTAGTTACGTGACAAAAAGAAAGCAAAAGATTTATTTCATTTACAATACACAAGATTGCTGCTAAAGATGAGGCAACTGGGGAGATCGTCGTAGTGTGCGAGGTGTTTCTTGGAGTAGCTTATCTCTTCAAATGCGGCGCTTCTGGCGTAAAGGCTGCTGTATAAGCCGCATAAGTTATGATTCCAAAGAATGCTACGCACTATATGACAATTCACCAGGGGAGAGTTACTGCCCTAATGTTCGTACCACCATCAGTTCTTTGTATCTTCTTTTCTTTCTGGAATTTTTATTGTCTGCCCATGCGTTGTCTTCACATCGAAACGTCTTTCTACACGTTTCGCACAGACTGCCTAACATCATGCTCTGAAGTTTCCGGCACTGTCACGGGAAAACTGCCCACGCCGAACGAACGTTCCTAGAATTCGTGAATCCATCGCGGCTGTCATTAAACAATAGTCAGATCATAACACCACCTCATCGTGACATGCATCTCACAACACAAACGTCCTGCGCATAAATACTGAAAAGGACAGAATGTCATTCGATGAAATTGGAACACCCTGGCAAAAATTGAACCTTCTATTTTAGCTCCTGTTTCCGGCGACCTTCAAGATACCTTGAGCCAAAATTCTGAGCTGTTATCCAGGCACTCAAAACGCGAATGGAAAGAGAACATCCGGGCATCATTGTGAGAACAAAACGATATCATCCGGGCGACCAGTCAATACTTTAAAAAAAAATGCGACCTTTGCCATTTCACCCTTTGTGCAGGACCTCATTACATACACTAGTTAATGCCCAAACAAGTTACAAAAAATATTGCTTCCTAGTTCTTACTAATGCTTGTTTGCAATTTCACTTAAGCTTAACTTCTAATAGACTGAAGTTTTATTTGTCATTTCCAATAGCGGGGGGAAGTTCAAAAGGCAGATACAGGGCTCTATACGCTTGATTGTCATCTTTTGGCACTTAGACAGGGTTGCCTGTGCTCTTTTCAACGGCAGCAGTCCATGAGTTTCGCGGCATGTCCGGCGCGCCGCAGATGGCTGTTTGGCCGAGACGAGACTTGCGATAAAATTCTGTCTGTGACATTAAGCTATTGCGTCCATATGGACCTGTGCACAGTATGGCTGGATGTGGTGTGGTGGGGCGGGGTGTTTCGTTGAGAAAATGCTGTACATCTATTTTAAGATTGCTGCTAGTAGCGGCTACAACCAACCTGCTCGGCCGGCAGGCATTTCATGCTTATATCTACTCCCGATTACGGGAGAACCAGCATTTTTATTATTTTTTCACCTCTCCGCGGAGCGCTAAAGAAAGACGTTTTATTGGGATATAGTAACTATACGGAAGCTCGAGGCGTACTCCTGCCATCAGCACCGCCTCCGCAGTGCTGTATTGACCGTGCGTGCGTTATTTTGCGCCTGGAGTATTAAAGGGTCCGCAGACGAGCGGAGGCAAAAAATGACGAAGCAAAGTGGACGCGCCCGCAACGCTAGTTTCAATCAGCTCGGTACCGGAGCCCAGACGACATTCTGCCTTCCACTGTTGGCGCGACGGTGGTGCGCACCGACCCATATAAGCTCACTAGAGTGCCTGCTGAACTCATGCGTGTATATATGCACTGCTTTGAGCAGAACAGATACTAAACAGTCGAACTATAGTCGCTGACACCTAAGAATTACGAACAAGCTCCACCCACAACACCACTGTGCACCTTGTTAGGAATGGCCTGCCGAGGTGGCAACATGCAAGTTTTCTCAGCCAGCTGCAGCTGCTAGCGGCGCGAGCTTCCCCGAAGAAACCATGGAAGCCTTCAACACTCGTTCCGTGACTCGTTCCGTAGGGACCGCGAGGTGCCGCGTCAGCAACCCCTCCGCGCCGCATGACTAAACGCGATGAGCTATTGTTAGTGAAATCGCCAACGCCGTCACGGTTCGACTGGAGCAGGGGGATTTCCTGGAAGGAGATGCTTTGCGGTGCCTGTTCACGGGCCTTTGAAGACGCCAGACAATGGGCAGCGGCGGAGGCTACTGTGCGAGGTCCGCTCTGGAATTTAGAGCTGCCGACTGGGGTCGGGCATGAGCACCTCTCTACGGGGACGCAGGACAATGGACAACACGACGGCCGTGTTGCGAAGGTCAGCTCAGAGTGCAGAGAAAGTGCGTACGTGTGTGTGTAAACCGTCCCGCAGAGAGGCGGCTTGTTTACGATGTCGTCGATCGTTTTGCCTCACCTAGGGATCTAGTGAACACGAAGTGTTTAAAAACGGCTGCTCGTCGTCGTGCTCGGTGCTTGTACTCGTCAATGTACTCGTGAGCTGTGTGCTCGTTTGCTGTATGCTCGTCTTGGGTGCTCCATTTGGGAGCCACGCTAGACTGTCGATGTAGCTCTTGTTTAAAATGTAAATACTGTAAATAAATTCTGTTCGCCTAGTCCTTTCGCCCCAAGTTCCTCCGATCGTCCTACAAGCCCGACTCCAAATCTTACATCTGGTGGCAGCGGTGGGATCGGCCTACGGCTCGTAGATCGGCCTACAACTCGTAAACAGCAACGGCATCTCACGGACTTTGGCACATGGTGACCGACCGGTACCCTGATCAAGGTGGAGGCGACTTGGGATTGACCACCTCTTGCAAATGACTGGATATCGCGGAGAAGGACTGGTGATATGGTGTTACTTCAGTGGGTAAGCGTTTGGTTTTGGCTGTAAGATTTACCAGGCTTCAATTTCGCTGTGTTTGTTGATTTGATTCGCTGGGATATTTTACTTGTATTTTGATTTGCGTGGGTATCGCAGCAAGTATTGTGTGACAGCAGAACCAAAGCTTAAAGTAGCGACCATGATCCTAATGTGTTTGACGAAAGCTGACCTGTTGTGGTTGTGTGAAGAGATCGAGGTAAACGTAGTGGAGGACTTGACGGAATCAGAGATTCCTAAAGCCATTCTGCAAAGTGGTAATTCGAAATTCATAGAACAAATGAGTACAATGAATTACAAGCAAAAAACAGGAACAGGAAGCAATTAGGCAAGAACAGGGTGAATTTAAGCAAAAACAGGAAAAATCTAGGCAGGAACTGAAAAGTATTTCGCAGGAATAAGGCCTAACAGAAGTAACGAGGCAGTACATTGACGCACTGAACAAATAGATTGAAGGTTTTGAGACGTTCATCGAGCAAAGTCAACAGCGGCTTGAGAAATCTTTAGGCTGGACGCAGCGAAAGTGGGAGGAAGTCGATAGCAGATTTTGCTAAAAAGCCGAGAGAAGGAGTAGCACCTGCGTAATTAGCAGTACGTTCATAAGTGAACTCGAAGAGTTGGCAGCTAACGATGGCTTAGTGGCAGCAGAGGCCGTTAAAGGCCAGAGTGAGAGCGACGAGGTGCTGTGCCAACAGATTACTGTAGAGGCAGCTAGGCCAGCTGCGAACAAATTGGCACAGTTACCGCGCGTGGGCGTCGCTTATAATGTTAGCAAGGTTGTTAACGAGGTAGAGAGTACTGTTGACCCGACAGACGCGAGCACCCATGTCGGGCCAGATCTGCGTGCCGAAGTAAGTGCCAGCTGGGCGATGCTGTTGAGGGCAGTTCGCAGGATTGCGAGCTCCGTGGCTCAAGGGAAGACCACTGCATTGTTCAGGGATCGGCGCAGCTCTCCGCCAGTCTGGGTAGCCTCGAGAGAGATGATTTAGTTAGGAATCATTCAGATTGTACGAGTAGGAGACCGATCCGGGCCGACGAAATGTGTACCGGCCAGCACGAGGCGCGAGAAAGCGACATGAGAGGGAGGTCAAAGAGAAAGCGCCGTCAAGACCGGAAGACGGTGGATAAAGTAGCGCAGCCAAAGTAGGCGACAGGCGCAAGAAGGCAGGGCGCGAAGAAAAGAAAGATGCGGTCGTCGTTCACGATGTTGACGCATCCAACACGTTCGAGCCACTGGTCCAAGAGAGACCGAGAAGCATGTTCTGCACGGACGCGGACAAAGGCACGGGGCAGTTACGTTCCTCGTCATTCCACCGTTCTTTTCGGAGTGCAGCATGTAGTGCGAAGGAGCGCAAGTTGGCAAGACGAGATGAGGTGGTAGGGAGTCATGACGCGGTCAGTCGAGTTCGTGTTCAAAGCGGGGCGCCAGGACGCAAATTGGCAGCAGACTGTAACGCCTTGGAGGAGCTGATAGTGTGTCAGCCCTTTTGTTGTTCCTGGGTAGCCAGAATAGCTTTCGAACCGCGACCACCTCGAGTACGGCTCAAAAGTATGAGTCAGTCGTAAACATTTGGAACGGGAGGCCAAGACAGCTTTCATAGAAGTAAAACGTTTTGTTTTGTTTTATTTTTGAACATTTGAAAATTTTTGCGATTTAAGACTAAAGTTTCTTTCTATGTGTAAAGTATGAGCTCCGTTTATGTCTTGATTTGAGAAGCTCCGATATTTTAAAGATGCGTTTTATGTAAACATTTAGTCTGGCGAGGTGTTAGTTAATGAGTAGATAGGCTTTCTTTTTTTTTATGCGTGTGCGAGTAACCTGAGTGTCAAGGTTATCTTATCGGTGAGAGGCCTATGGTAACGCCCATGTGTATTAGTTAACCTTCTTCTTCTTATAAGTGTTTTTGTATTTTCTAAGGCTAAGCGCCTAAATTTGCAGTAAGTGCATAATTTGCACTGAGAAGGATTCTTAGTTCCATTAGCGCGTGTCCTGTGTGGACGGAGGGAAGCAGAATGTTTATGACTGGGTTGCTCGTGTGTGTTGAGGGCGGCCGTGTTCTGACTTCTTTAGTGAGCGCGAGTGGAACAAGTTATGAGAAGACACATTTGTTTAAAGGTTCCTGTGAGTTGCGCAAGTTACGCAAGTTTGGTTGTTTGTTTAAGGAACGTGTCCTGTGTGGATTAAAGGAACAAATGTGAGTAAGCGTGCTGAAAACTTTGTGTATGACCCAAGTACGCGTTCGGAATAGCGACCACAAAGCTAGCGCGATTGTAATTACGTACCTGTGGAGCTTACCAGACTGTTCAGTCGCACCAGTACGTGCGATAAATACGCCACTGCGATAGGGTAAGAACAGGCTGTGCGTGAACTTAGGCTGCTTATGTTCGGGTATTGGTGGTTGAGAGCCTTCGGTGTAGTTCTGCGTAAACCTTTACTCTTCTTCAGCGCGACGGTCAGGTTTGGTCGAACTCAAGGGGAACGTGAACGCTCGCTTTGGCGGCACAAAATTTGGGGCAAAATTTGGGGTTCCCAGTTAAGTGACTTGCATTGAAACTTTGATAGGAAGCCTGGTTGGTTAACAGCTGATTCCGGGCGTTTCCACGCTGAGTGGTATTCTGTTGCCGGGATCGACTCTTATGTGCCAGTTGTTGTGAGATGGTTTAAGGCATTCCAAGTGCGCAGGGGGTTGCAGAGAGTAAAAAAATCTTCTTGTTCGCCAGCCGTTCTCTTCCTGCCCAGCGGTTGTCAGCCGTGGCCAGTCGAGATTTTCCGGGCCATGGAGGAGCTGTTAGGAATGGCCGGCCGAGGTGGCAACATGCAAGTTTTCGCAGCCAGCTGCAGCTTCGAGCGTGGCGAGCTTCCCCGAAGATACCATGGAAGCCTTCAACACCTGCCGCGGTGACTCGTTTCGTAGAGACAGCGAGATGCCGCGTCAGCAACCCCTCCGCTCCGCATGACTAAACGCGATGAGCTATTGTTAGTGAAATCGCCAACGCCGTCACGGTTCGACTGCAGCAGGGGGATTTCCTGGAAGGAGATGCTTTGCGATGCCTGTTCACGGGCCTTTGAAGACGCCAGACAATGGGCAGCGGCGGAGGCTACTGTGCGAGGTCCGCTCTGGAATTTAGAGCTGCCGGCTGGGGTCGGGCATGAGCACCTCTCTACGCGGACGCAGGACAATGGACAACAAGACCGCCGTGTTGCGAAGGTCAGCTCAGAGTGCAGAGAAAGTGCGTACGTGTGTGTGTAAACCGTCCGGCAGAGAGGCGGCTTGTTTACGATGCCGTCGATCGTTTTGCCTCACCTAGGGATCTAGGGAACACGAAGTGTTTAAAAACGGCTGCTCGTCGTCGTGCTCTGCGCACGTCGGTGCTCGTCGTCGTGCTCGGTGCTTGTACTCGTCAACGTACTCGTGAGCTGTGTGCTCGTTTGCTGTATGCTCGTCTTTCGTGCTCCATTTGGGAGCCACGCTAGACTGTCGATGTATCTCTAGTTTAAAATGTAAATACTGTAAATAAATCCTGCTCGCCTAGTCCTGTCGCCCCAAGTTCCTCCGATCGTCCTATAAGCCCGACTCCAAATCTTACAACCTGCCCTTTACTTCAGAAGGACAGCCGAGACAGTTGGAGATGTTGGCTCACAGCTTAGTAACCTTCATCTTTTGATGTAAACTCTGGGCTAATTCGAAGATTAAAGATTGTTGCTTCAAGCGAAAATAAAAACTTTCGTTCAGCTGACGTACCAAGACTGCCCATAAAATTTGGCCTGGACATTCAACTTTCATCCTGAAACCAGTGAGGCAAATAAAAAAAGAAATCGGCGCGGATAAAGAATCTACCTTTTCTTAAACATGCATTACCGCTTGACGTCAGGCAAATAAGCGAACCTAATTGGCTGTATTACGTTATTTGTATGTAATTATGAGTAGGCCGCAACTGGCTCGGCTCACTTGCAGAGGTGAAGAGCAGTTGAATTGCTTCTTTTCTGTGGGAGAGCTTGTTTGTACTTCTTAGATTGTCGCCCACTATATCATTAAGCACTATATTAGCGGGTGCTGAATAGCGCCTGATGGTACCCATTGGCATCGTGCATCAGTGAGAGGTGAGGCCTCAGCAGCCACTTCAGCACTTCTCGTCCAGCTAGCGTTCTGAAACGTTTGGTCTGTTCCTTCAGCACAGCAGCAACTGCCTTGCGTGCTGATTCGCGCCCGCATATCATATTCGCGTTTAGTTATGACTCAGCATTCCAGGAGCTCAAATGTACAGCGAAACCTTGGTATATCGCTGTCAATGCTTCGCCCATCTGTTGATGCTGCCATTTGCGTTATTCTATGCATAAGTGCGTGGGCCCCAGTAGACACAAAAGCTCTGTTTGCAGACCCCACTTGTACGCGCTGTCATAGGCGAGCTGCTCCTCTGTGCACGTGTAACCAATGTATATCTCATTGTGGCGCTTGTCAGGGTGGAGGTTAGCAAATGTGAATGTTACTTTCGAACGCAAGGGCTTCAGCAGCTGCAGTGCAAGGCTTTATGCAAATCGATAGGGATACCCAGCCGAATGTCGATTCAGCAGCCCCGCAGATAAGACTTACACTTTGAGAATAAGTTTAGCGTTGGCCACCCCTTTCGTCGCAAAGCTGTCTACCTGCATCAGGCTCAAATTTTAAAAAATGTATCCCGTAGCAACGTGAATTTTCTTAAAATCCGAGGCTTTCTTTCGGACGAAACCCGAATGGGTTTCCTTTGAATCTTCGTGCTGCAATTTGGTTGGACGACACTTATTCCCTTTCTTGTACTTTCCTCCACCTTGCGGGCTTCCGCAAAAGTGATTTGCCAGAAACATTTTATGTACAAGTACCTTAATCTCAAACTTTAGATTTGTCTTGGTTCAAGCATATCGAATTAACATGCAATAAATCAGCAAAAAACTTGTCGACCTGCGTATATTCGGCTACATGGTACTCAGCATGCAAAGAATGGGACGGAGTGGAAGAAAGGCCCTGAAAGAATTTTGACAGTAGAAAAGAAAGGGTGCCGGCGATCTTGTGATTTTAGGGGCAGCAAAGTAAGTTTCCTAGATGATGAAGGCAGATAATCTTGTTAAAACTTAACAGGTAATGTAAGAAAACCACATTATTGATGAGATAACGCTAGTGGATAGCAGTTTAGAGAGCAACGCTATTGATTTAATCCACAAAAACCAAACGTTCAGGATTTTGCGCTGTTTCAATGCGCAAAGTTTGGAACTCAGCGTATGTATCGAAGCAAAGAGACTTTGTTCTACCTTTTCCATGTTCATTTCATATCTTTGCCGCTTGTCTGTGTAGGCTGGCCACTCCCACAGGATCTGCACTAATGACTCGACAACGCCGCAGTAGTCACAACATGTACTCGTAGTCTGGTCATTGCGAAGAATGAGACTGCTTGGGTATGCAACGTTTAGTTGATGCCAGTGATAGTCTCCAGATGTCGTGGTAAACATTGATAGCGCAGTGTTCTCACAGCCTTCTTAGTGCTTGCCAAATTCGCTATATAATCTGCATAATATCTCATATTGCCTCACGTTTAGTGAAAAACAGTTTTGTGAAACTTATGTGTATATGGCCTTTGTGGGCTGCCCCATCCGCCTTTTCAAAACCTGTTATACCGCATTGTCCGGAAAGCCACTGAAATGCTATCGCATGTCCAGCGTTAGACGCCAAATGGTGTACGTATGCTGCTATGTCATGGACCAAAATGGTAATTGCTTGATCGCTTTTCATGCAGAGGCGTTGCAATGTTGCATTCGAGTTGGCGAAAGTTATCCATTGTTGTTGAATTTGGCGAAGTATGTACTTCATCGCCTGTTCTGTCGCATATAGCTCAGCCGTTGTTGGTGTTACTCTGGTTAAACGCCGTCGAAGTCTCTGGCCTATAGAAGGAACGAAAAGAACACAAGGAATGCTAAGCCGTGTGGTGGAGCTGTCATTAAATGTATTCCTTGTGGTAGCGTACTTCACGCTCTTGGAGGCCAGTGCTGTTTCTGTGTATTCACTCCTTCAGGCGTGTTTTGCTTGGAGTCTGTTTCAGAAATGAAGTTCAGAATAACCTCTATCATACAAAACACTAAACTGAATATGCGTCAATAGTTTGAAACCCTTATCACGAGACTAACATTAACAGGATAGATTTCATCAGAGTAAAGTTACAAGCTTTATCTGTCGTAGATACGACAGGAACTTTCTTACTGGCCTCCAACTTTTATAGTACAAGTATACCAACTTGGTCCACGTGTCACCACTATGAAATCTTAAAGTTTCTGCACAGCCTAATTGCTCGTGGATGCAAAAAGTTTTCTAATCGTTCGCGTAGCTGCACTTCCCACAGCCTGAATATTTTAATGGATATGTGTTTTTTTTCCTTAACCATAGAACATTGGAATTCTTTGCCTGGACGTATTCCTTCATTGTCGTTCACTGGCTTTTCGTTTGCACCTGATGTGATGTTTTCCTCCCTCCTGCAATCGACCAAGCGGGATTTCATTACGTATATATAAAATCACAATTATTGTAGAAACCTCTCGACTTGTTTTTTGAGCCAAGCGAGGTCACGAAGTAAATTGCTGTTGAAGAGGTCACACGCTTTCTCCTCATTTCAGAACGAGGTCGACGAACGAGAAGAGGAGATAGGTCAGTTCACGTCAACGTCCATCACCCGCCTCCACCGCATATTGTCGCCACGCTGATGGCAACGCTACACCCTAACACAACTTCAGCAAAGCTGCGCTAAAATGCCTGTGGTCGACAGCGCAGGAAAAAAAACAAATATTAATATCACCACAATATGCACTACTTGTCAACGTTCTGCGTTGTCTACATACATGAACCTTCTATTCGCAAGAATCTTCACTAAAGCTTTTAGCCTTCGGCAACAAGGCAGAGAGCAGGACTGGAAGGACCGAAATGCGCTAGAAACTTGCTTCGGCATATTGTAGCATTGCTTTCTGTGCGCGCTCGTTTAGACTACCGCAAAGAATTACACTGCTTTTTCTTCAAAAAGAGATATTGAATCGAGATATAGAACACTACCAGTTTAGCATTTCTTAAAATGTTGAAAACCAGGGCAAGTCTTTAGCTATTTGATTTAATGCCTTAGTTCAATTTAAAGATTTGAGAGATTCCATTCAAAATGGTAAAATAACAGTGGATGTTCTTTTTATATTTCAGCTGTTACTGTTAGCATTTGCCTTATGCCGTTTAAACGCTCTCTCTAGTCTTCGCCCTGATGAAGAGAAAGATCCTTGCCGAGACGTTGGCTCTGGCCAGATAAATTCATTGTTCAACCTGTGCTGATCATATTCTCGTGCACCTTTTCCTCACGTCAAGATGTAAAGTACTTTAATTCCGCAATATAGCTGCGTATTCTGTGCCTCTGCTACCTCTAGCACCTTCTCCTACTGAATAGCTCTTGCATGACATAGATCATCAAGTTTGGCATGCGCATTTATTTGTTTCTTTAGGATACCTTCAAATATCCTTACAAGGATGGTTTTGCATCTGGGCTAGCGAGTATAGCAAAAAAATCCAGCAGTAAATGACATCAAAATGCATTAAATAATTTCATTTTTAATGAGCGGCAAATGAGTGCACGGGAAACATGAAAGTTACGATGTCGTACGCTCACGCATGAGCTCGAAATAACAACTCTCTAGTGAGCCGCATCGCACGCGTAATGCGAAGACGTGGGATCGTTCCCTACCTGCGGCAAGTTGTTTTTAATCCATTCTCATAGCCATTATTTGTACCATTTCTTTAATTCCATTAGTAAGTACAAGTAATTTCCCCTGTGTTGTCCTTGGCGACTGTTTGTTGGGTACTCATAATATGGTTATTAAAACATTGGGCCCCTTGGTTAACCCCTTTTCATGCTCGTTCACAACTTCGCCCTGCTATTATAAGATAAAAGACCACAGTGTCCAGCATGACCGTCAGGTCTCTGTGATTGTTATCGCTCACCCATTCGCGTTGTGTCAGCCACTGCTCAACGACGGCGCCATCGGTCTCGTTGAACGTTCCATGGTCTCAAGGGTGGGCTAAAGCAATCGTGGTCCGCGGAGCAGGCGAAGATTTCGGCTGGTCTGCCATGGTGGTCGCATCGCAGCGCCGACCGGTTCAGAGATTCATCGTGTAGCGATAGCACCCAGCAACTCCACCACTGTGCGACGGTGCGTCAAATCATCATCATCAGCCTAGTTACGCCCACTGCAGGGCAAAGGCCTCTCCCATACTTCTCCAACTACCCCGGTCATCTACTAATTGTGGCCATGTTGTCCCTGCAAACGTCTTAATGTCATCCGCCCACCTAACTTTCTGCCGCCCCCTGCTACGCGTCCCTTCCCTTGGAATCCAGTCCGTAACCCTTAATCACCATCGGTTATCTTCCCTTCTCATTACATGTCCGGCCCATGCACATTTCTTTTTCTTGATTTCAACTAAGATGTCATTTACCCGCGTTTGTTGTCGCACCCAATCTGCTCTTTTCTTATCCCTTAACGTTACACCCATAATTCTTCTTTCCATAGCTCGTTGCGTCGTCCTCAATTTCAGCAGAACCCTTTTCGTAAGCCTCCAGGTTTCTGCCCCATATGTGAGTACTGGTAACACACAGCTGTTATACACTTTCCTTTTGAGGGATAATGGCAACCTGCTGTTCATGATTTGAGAATGCCTGCCAAACGCACCCCAGCCCATTCTTATTCTTCTGGTTATTTCAGTCTCATGATCCGGATCCGCGGTCACTACCTGCCCTAAGTAGATGTATTCCCTTACCACTTCAAGTGCCTCGCTACCTATCGTAAACTGCTGTTCTCTTCCGAGACTGTTAAACATTACTTTAGTTTTCTGCAGATTAATTATCGGACCCACCCTTCCGCTTTGCCTCTCCAGGTCAGTGAGCATGAATTGCAATTGGTCCCCTGAGTTACTAAGCAAGGCAATATCATCAGCGAATCGCAAGTTGCTAAGGTATTCTCCATCAACTTTTATCCCCAATTCTTCCCACTCCAGGTCTCTGAACACCTCCTCTAAACATGCTGTGAATAGCATTGGAGAGATCGTATCTCCCTGTCGGACACCTTTCTTTATTGGGATTTTGTTGCTTTCTTTGTGGAGGACTACGGTGGCTGTGGGGCCGCTATAGATATCTCCCAGTATATTTACATATGGCTCAGCTACACCCTGATTCCGTAATACCTCCATGACTGCTGAGGTTTCGACTGAATCAAACGCCTTCTCGTAATCAATGAAAGCTATATATAAGGGTTGGTTATATTCTGCACATTTCTCTATCACCTGATTGATTGTGTGAATATGGTCTACTGTTGAGTAGCCCTTACGGAATCCTGCCTGGTTCTTTGGTTGAAAGAAGTCTAAGGTGTTCCTGATTATATTTGCGATTACCTTAGTAAATACTTTGTAGGCAACGGACAGTAAGCTGATCGGTCTATAATTTTTCAAGTCTTTGGCGTCGCTTTTCTTATGGATTAGGATTATGTTAGCGTTCTTCCAAGATTCCGGTACGCTCGAGGTTATGAGGCATTGCGCATACAGGGTGGCCAGTTTCTCTAGAACAATCTCACCACCATCCTTCAACAAATCTGCTGTTACCTGATCCTCCCCAGCTGCCTTCCCCCTTTGCATAGCTCCTAAGGCTTTCTTTACTTCTTCTGGAGTTACCTGTGGGATTTCAAATTCCTCTAGGCTATTCTCTCTTCCACTATCGTCGTGGGTGCCACTGGCACTGTATAAATCTCTATAGAACTCCTCAGCCACTTGATATATCTCATCCATATTAGTAACGATATTGCCGGCTTTGTCTCTTAACGCACACATCTGATTCTTGCCTATTCCTAGTTTCTTCTTCAGTGTTTTTAGGCTTCCTCCGTTCCTGAGAGCCTGTTCAATTCTATCCATATTATAGTTCCTGACGTCCGCTATCTTACGCTTGTTGATTAACTTAGAAAGTTCTGCCAGTTCTATTCTAGCTGTAGGGTTAGAGGCTTTCATACATTGGCGTTTCTTGATCAGATCTTTCGTCTCCTGCGATAGCTTACTGGTTTCCTGTCTAACGGCGTTACCACCGACTTCTATTGCACACTCCTTAATGATGCCCATGAGATTGTCGTTCATTGCTTCAACACTAAAGTCCTCTTCCTGAGTTAAAGCCGAATACCTGTTTTGTAGCTTGATCCGGAATTCCTCTAGTTTCCCTCTTACCGCTAACTCATTGATTGGCTTCTTGTGCACCAGTTTCTTCCGCTCCCTCCTCAAGTCTAGGCTAATTCGAGTTCTTACCATCCTATGGTCACTGCAGCGTACCTTGCCGAGCACGTCTACATCTTGTATGATGCCAGGGTTCGCGCAGAGTATGAAGTCGATATCATTTCTAGTCTCACCATTCGGGCTCCTCCACGTCCACTTTCGGCTAACCCGCTTGCGGAAAAAGGTATTCATTATCCGTATATTATTCTGTTCTGCAAACTCTACTAATAACTCTCCTCTGCTATTCCTAGAGCCTATGCCATATTCCCCCACTGACTTGTCTCGAGCCTGCTTCTTGCCTACCCTGGCATTGAAGTCGCCCATCAGTATAGTGTATTTTGTCTTGACTTTACCCATCGCCAATTCCACGTCTTCATAAAAGCTTTCGACTTGCTGGTCATCATGACTGCATGTAGGGGCATAGACTTGTACCACCTTCAATTTGTCAAATTTGGCGTCACATATATAAAAGCAAAGCACGACTATCAGCAACGACTGTTTACAGGGATGGCCAAGATGGCTGAACACTCGCAGTGCCCCGGCCAACGTCGTCTTCCTCTCGTTAGTCCAAGGAGGTGGCTCGTAACAAAATGGACACTCTAGGCGCATTGTTGCCGTCGCCGCCGGCATCGCCGTGATATTCCGTATAAAGTCGAAGGGCGACAACACCGCCGCCGTGCGTCTCATGCTGTATGTGCTAGTGAAAGCACGCGAGGGAAGCTGACAATCGCGGCTCAGTCTGGCGCGCTCGAAGGAGACAGCGGAGAGCAAACAAACCTGCCTCTCTTCCGCCGCGCGAATGGCCGTGGGGGCGGCTGGAAGAGAATTGGGCGGCTTCGACTTCGTCAACAAGTGCGAACTTTGAACTGCCGCGCGCAATCGCGCGCGTCGTATCTTGAAAGGGATCTGTAGACGGCCTACACCTTCGTGCGCGCTGTGTTCTAGCCGCTTTCTCGTTGAAGCGATAGACAGCATGAAGGTCACTTTGCTCGCTGATGCTGCCACGCTTGTTCACACCAGCGCTTTGAGAGCCAGATCCGCGCTCATCGAGTGTGATGTGTTCATGTTTGCTTGTGCGCGCGGACACAATTCTTGTTAATTTATTTAGGAAGAGAACGCTTATAAGTTTATACGGCCGATGAAACCACCATCCTTACTTCGTATAGCTGTCTACTAAGTTGCTATCGCAATCGATGCTTCGCCTTTCGGGTGAAACTGCGATTTTTTTCGCAGCTTAATTATTACCTCATTCTCTGTGAATCTTGCGCTCTGCGAACCTTGCACTCTGCGCATTGTCCGCGAATTCTCCACGAATATTGCGGCAACCCCTTTTGATGGCACGGCCAATAGAACAGCTGTGGAAAGCCATCAGATAACATTTTCTCGCTAAAACAAAACTTTGTTTGAGTAAGCGCCCTTCCCCGGGGGGCTTGATATACATAGGCGTATCTACCAGGGGGGAGGGCGGGGGGGCAACGGGGCACATGTCCTCCCTCCCACTTTCAGGACAGGTGGGGGGAGGCAAATTCGGTCATTTGACCCCCCCCCTTTTGAACAACGGGAATATATGCGCCTAGAGTACCAACCGAGATCACTCGGGTCTACAGAAAGTGGCTTGAAGCTCTGATAAAGGGAGTCCGGCCTCTCCACCGGCTGCACGTGGAGTCTGGGCCAGGTAGGTTCTTCAGCGCACTCATTACTGGTATTTATATAGCACACAGAGTCTACTCGGTAACAGTTGGTAAATTTCCCCACCTCTGCAAGTCTGCAGCAGTGTTTCAAGTCTTGATCCAGACATTGATTCGGGCTACTTGCTCTGTGAGTAGTGCAATTGGGGTTCACAGAACTTTGAAGACTGCTTTCACTTATTTGGTCGTGAAAAGTGCTCTCGCGGTGAAACTGAGGCAGCACGAAGCATTCGCTTCTCGCTGCCCGCGCTCTTCATCCCGTCAGCGTTGTGACAGCAAGTGCTCGTGGTCATCGAGTGAGATGTCTTTATATTTGCTTGAACGTGCGTGACACCATGCGTGTCATAGGTGCATCTACCGGTTCGGGGCGAGGTATGCCCCTCCCACCACAGTCAGAATTGAAAAGGAAAAGTAGGCCATTTATCCGTCCCCCCCCCCCCTTATGCACACACACTCGCAAAAGCGGGGACTGTCGGCAGCCCACTGCACAAGTACAACAAAACAAAAGCTGAGGCCAAGTTTTCGCTAAGAATTGAGCTCACGTAGGTGGGATTCCTTTATTAAGCATCCCCTGCTTTCAGGCCTCGCCTGCGCCTACTGTAGCAGATGACGCTCGGCCGGCCGTACTAAGCAGCTAAGGGTCACCCCGTGCTTTGCGGCGCGAGACGTCAGCGGGTCGTGCATTGTAAGCCTGCATTGGCGAGAAAGCTATCGCTAGGCTGTCTAAGTTCAATCAAGTTTAATCTACCATCGCTTGCATAATCCCGTGTTTGTTGGGGCCGTCTAAACTAACGATCCTTGAAAATACAAAATGAAAGTTGGTTTTTATAATTTACCGGTATTTTGTCAGTGTTGTCACTTTAGCGATTTTGACGTTAGGTTTGGTGACTTTTGTGTGTGTTTACGGCAAAATTTGCTATTTAGTAATCAATGACTCTTTAGTGACTTGAGTGAACGGTTGGTGATATTTTAACGGCTAATAAATGAGAAGGATTGCTTGGAAAATGGCCTTCAAGGACGCGCTTTGATATTGAAAAGCCACATGTAAGTGGCCGAAACTCGCAGTACGATGCATAGACTCCGTTACCATGATGAACCAACGGTTGCCTTCACATTGGTAACCTTGACATTGTGACTGTGCTTCACAGCACAGTGGTCATCATAGCCTTGACATTGTGGTCACAAAATTGAAGTTTCTTTATTATTTACAAAAATATTTGAAGGTGCTTACACGCTGCGGGTTCAGCGGTGTAGCTCAATTCATTCGTTTGGTAGACGCTTGGCAAGCGTGTCAGAGAACTATTTTACCAAAACCAAGTGGAATAAATTTTATGTTCATATTTAGAACACAGGTTCGCCCAATAAAAGAGTTTCGTCTTTCGCAGTATTGCTACCGTATTCTTTACCGTCACTACCACGTGACAATATTAAGTTCACAATGTTTCAGCAGGACCAGAGAGACCGCAGAACCAATACGTCTTCGGTTTAACAAGAACAGGAAAATAAATTGGAGCGTGCCTCCGGTTACTCTTTTTTTTTCGTCGCTCCTCAGCTCTATCTTCAATCTGTTCTCTACATCTTCCCGCCGGCCATACTCAACCAAACAACCTTCGAGCTAGTGTAAAAGATGAATCGGTCTCTTTACCAGTTTTCCTTCAGGTTTACTTAGCAAACATGCCCTTACTAGGTCATCCTTGCCTGGGAATGTCCTTTCGACCTTACAGAGCTTCCACTACGTTTTCCTACGTGCTTCTTCAAGTAGAAGCACGTCTGCTTTTTGTATACTTGTTACCAGCCTTTCTTGTACTAGCACATTTGAGTTCGTTTAAATACTCCTGTTTCCATCTTGCCTACCATGTTATCATTGCCTCTCATCTTTTTCTTCAATAATTCAGCAAACTGTTTCCGCTAGGTTTGCAGTTTTCGGGGTTGTTAAGTACTTGCTTGCCTCCTTTAAAGTCCGCAGGCGTTATCGGATGTGGCTCCTTGGGATTGTCATACACGTACGCAAGAGGCTGGTTGTTAATCATGCCTTCTGCCTCAAACACCACAGTTCATAGTTCTTCATTTATATGTATATACTCGCGGACAACATTGCGTGGCTATGAAGGGAAAGCTAGGGGGGCGGAGCTTCTGCGCATGCGTAACAGCGCCAAGTAGTCCGCCAGCATTTGACAGACATGATGATCTGCGTTTGTGGTGACAAAGTGCGCTGTGGTGATGTTCTTTCCAATGTTTTTATGCGGCAACTGCTGCTCGTGTAATCTTTTCGCCAGTAATGCTCGGTTGAGGTTCGGCGTCCGTCCTGTATGCATCCTTTCTTTGCCTTACATGTCCTCCAAACGCGCCGTTATAACCATGTTCAATGAAACCAGCAACCAACTGGCCCATCTAAGCCTGTTAATGGTGTATTCTTGGCAGCCGTTATCCTTCAGTCCTTAGGATTTTCTTTATCTCTTTTTCGAACTTCTTTAATGATCTTGCGTTGTTACTATAAATTGTCGTACATACTGCTCTTCTGGCTACTGACCTTCGGACCGCTTGTATGAATGCTTCAGATGACGTGGTCTTTTCTATGTCCAGCTGTACAGCTCTTGTTACTGCACGGGCGAATATCACAACATCGCAGCTTTGCTGTCCTGCCCTTCTCGAGCATTTAGTGGTCCAAGGATATCTATACCAATGATGTCGAATGGCCTTGTCTTTGTCGTTCTGTCAGCCGGGAGTACTTCCATTTCTTATGCCATGGGTCGGGCATTAAATCTTCTGCATGTGATACATTCTTTTAGAATGTTTCTCACTCACGCCACGCCCGGAGATAAAGACATGGTGTATGACAAAGGTAACTCTCGGCACAACATCAAGTAACTTTCTTGTCGCAGCCGCAGTTCATCGACACCCGCCGTGGTTACTCAGTGGCTATGGTGTTGGGCTGCTGAGCTCGAGGTGGCGGGATCGAATGCCGGCCACGGCGGCCGCATTTCGATGGAGGCTAAATGCGAAAACACCCGTGTACTTAGACTTAGGTGCACCTTAAAGAACCCGAGGTGGTCCAAATTTCTGGAGTCCTCCACTACGGCGTGCCTCATAATAAGAAAGTGGTTTTGTTCACGTAAAATCCCCTTAATTTAACAGTTCATCGGCATTTAGATGACTTCGAAGAGCAATACCATCCTCCTGCAACCTCTTCTTCTTTCGTTGCCTCCCAGCTCTACCGTCGATCTGCTTTCTACACAAAATTTAAAGCCTGACGCCAAACATAGCGGGTACATCCTCTTTGGAGATAACGAAAGAAGCGCGTTTTTTACATGATTTCGCCGTGGGAATTACCTTTTTAGTCGCGTTCAATGTTTTTTTATCTCATGATCACGCTGCAATGCCTAAAATAATGTCATTATGCTTGCTAGGCTTATAGGATCATAGGCAATATATCTATTACAACGGTTATAACATGCACTTGAGCCACGACTACAGTGTGGTTACCGCGCGTCGTATATATTGAGACAGACTAATTAAGTACACTCAGTACGCTTGCACTCTTAGGCTAATGTAATCGCACAGATTTAAAATTGCGAAATTGTCTTGTATGACAATTGGTCCAGTGCTTTTCATTTATACGGTATGAATATTTATTCCTCGTTTATGACATTTTTCTGCGAGTAGCGTTGGGGACTTTTCTACACCGAGACTATTTTTATTTTGTACAATTCTACGAGAAGAAAAGATTGTGGGGCATCCACCAGCAGTTGTTATTCGAGCTTTTGAATGACCTCTCCACAAATGCATCCAAGTCATTTATAATTTCCTTTTATTTAGTTCATTGCACTCGAATGCTTGACACCATCAGCGTGTTTTCTTTTTATTTTAATTTCAGCTTGAAATTCACGTGGTGTAAAGCATCACGTGCTCTACGCCTGCTGTTCTTGAAAGCACATTGTGTTCTGTGCGACCGTAGAGGGCCAATCACCTTTAGAATAATTTGCGCGGGGCATAAAATATGCATGTTTATTCTTGACACGGACTCCCCATAGCTGCGCTCCCTCAGCAGGAGCTGTGTGCCTTTGCTCCCAGTTCAGTGCGTCATTTCCAAAGAAAAGGTCGTTCAAACAAATTTCACGCCTATTCTTTTATTCGAGTCCGACAACCGGCCACAATGCGTACACAATGGAAGCAAACTATATTGACGCAGCGAGCACGGAGCCCACTTCCAATAAAACTCTCACCTGACATTTGCCACTCCTACCCTATTTTTCTGCTCTTACCGTCACTTGACCTTTTTCCAATGTTCCCAGTTGCTTCGTTAGTCAGACGTCAAACATGACGTCATGGTTACCACTCGAAGGGTATGTCTTGGATACCACGTGAAAAAGGTGGCCGAACTTCATGTATTTTACGCACAAATGACAGAACGATTGATGATTACTGAGACGAGGTTTAGGATGGATGTTTATTTATTTATTTATTTATTTATTTATTTATTTATTTATTTATTTAATTATTTATTTATTTATTTATGCTGCTACCCAATGTAAGGGTATAGCAGGAGTAGGAACGTTATACATTTCTACTATACACTAAAGAAACCTTTTACATGTTAGAAAAGTGCTTACCAGTGGAAGCTGTAAAATCTTTTAGTGATAGTGAACGAATGTTAGCGGGTAGAGAATTCCAAATCTCCATTGCACGTGGGAAAAAAACTGTATTTGATTTAATGTGTTAGTATTAGCGAAAATACATGTTATGTTCATACCGTCGGAGCTACGGGTACAACTTACGTTAGTAAATGTGATAAAGTTACAATCAGAAAGTCCTGAGGTGGAGATATTTATTTTACTTAAAACGTTTTATATCTTCAATGCGATAACGTGAAATCAATGGCTCAATGTTCAGATATTGCTGAACCTGCGTTGGTGAGAAACTGCGGCTGTAGTTTTGGTAAATGCAGAGGATATATTTTCGTTGACCATTATTGAGCGAGCTTATTTCACAGTTTTTGTAGGGGAACCAAACGACAGATGCATATTGTAGAACAGGGCGAATTAACGTTTTATATAATAGCAGTTTACTTTTGCGAGGCGTCTTAGCTAAAGTTCGGCGCAAATAAACAGATTTTTAGGACTTTCCCGTTTACATCTTCGATATGTTTAGACCAAGAAAGATGTTCTTTTAGAATGAGACATTATTTATCTGTTTTTTAACGGAACGTAATTATTGATCCAAGATTTCACTTAGGACTCAAAACCATCAACAAGACTGTCAACAGCACATTCGGTGCTGAGTGACAAAAAATGGGGAAAGTTATCTGCCAGAGTATCAGTGATAGACGTATCGTCAGCTTGTTAAAATCATGAAATGTGGACTAGCTAAAGCACTCATGTGGGAGACGACAGTTAATGTGTACTAAAACTGCTTTACAGTCCGACATTCCTTCCAAGATGTCATACTTAAAGCCTAAATCAGCCAGGCTGTCACTGATAAACACTAAGTTTGGAGTTTTGCCGCCTTCTCTTGTCAGTTAATTGTATCAGGTTATGTGACAAAGAAAAGGTAATTAAATCTCTACAAATGGAAGCACTAGTGGCGAAATATGTGAGGGAAGACCAGTGAATACCGGGAACGTTAATGTCGCCATGAACGATTAAGTTAGAACTGTCTAGGCTGTGGTCATGTGTGAAATGCGAAATATTATCGAACAAATCGCTAGGGCTATCAGGGGGTCGATAAAAAACACAAATTGTTAAATTGTGTTTATGCAATAGCAACTTGCACCAAACCGTTTCTACATTAGTAGGATCTGGTAAGACCTTGAAGTTAAAATCTGAAGGTAAAAGCAAAGCAACACCACTACCTTCCTTATTCTGACGGTCATACTGAATAGCAATCCCGAATATCTTCATGAAGCTATGTTTATGTGATACATATGACATGAGGAGAACAAGAAACTTGCGAAATAAAATGTGGAATTTCTTAGTTACGGCCCTGGCATTAGCATTCGAAAGCGCACGATCAGTGGCAGAATGATCGGATTGTCAACCTACCGATGAAGATGCGTTTGGAAGTTTTGTACTGGAATCAAACTAGGAGGTATTTGAGGCACCGTCGCAGTAATAACGAACGTTATCTATTAATAAATGATCAAACCTCAGTTTAATAACTGAGCCGTTATTCTGCGGCTCAACCGAAGCATCCCATAGCTCTTTGCATGCTTCGCGCACTCTGGACAATAAATCTTCGGAAAGTTTGATGTTGGAGTTTTTCAACCTATAAGCGTTTTTCACCATCACTAACTTATCACTCAAATCAAGCAATTTTACATTCATAGGGCGAGAACGCTCTGCCCAACCTGTGAAAGCGTTCAATGCGCGGACAGTCAAGGCAAAGCCTATTGAACACGTTCTCACCCTTAGAGTGCAGTGTATCACGGTTCTCGTTGGTATGTTCTGGTATACCATGTTGGGATTATGTTATTCCTTCGAGAACGGTCTTCCAGATTGCCATATTTCGAGGTTAGTTCGGCAACAGTTCGCCAACAGGCGGTTAGACAATGCTGCTGCTGCCAGTGCTGCATTGCCCACGGCCGGGACACTCGAACGGCGAAGCTTTTATACTGCTGATGCTTGACGTCAGCGATCCTATTGCGTCATTTGTCGGAGTTGTCGTGGTAGGAGCATCCACGGGAGTGCACAGAATCACCAGAGAAGGAGGAGCGCGCGCAAGGAATCTACGCCGATCATACGCCTGGACGATAGCTCTGAGCCACGACGAACTGCCGGTAATCACCGCGCGTTCGACTGGCGCAGGGCCTGTTCCCATATCTATCCTATTTCCCTTCCTGATTCTGTCCTTCCGGGGTACGAAGGCGTGTCGCCAACTGCACATTAGTTCTGCGTCAGACATGTGAGCCGAAGGCGCGGGTATTCACTGCGAATTCTCACCAGTCCTTCCCAACCAGGAATCGTACAAGGGTCCGTGGATTTCAAGTCAACTGCTCAACCTATACGCCGCTGCGAATGATCGGTGCACAAAGCACAGTACCGCATTCACACGGGAATTTCGAGGGCCGCCGAAGCGATAGTCTCTCTGACTCAACGGTCCAGGTACACCTGCCACACTGGCAGCTGCTATGGCCATAAAGTTTAACTGTTAGAGTGAATAATTCCTTAAATAACTAATCACTATTTGTATGACATTAAAATGTTGTTGCCTTTAGTCAATCGCTTTTTGACAACACTTGATTGTCATATACACCTATATTACTATACTGTCAACACCTATACCAAAGGGACATGATGCGATGAATGCAATTTCAAAAGACGCGAGCACCTTCGCTTTTCTGAAGTCAAATATTGTAATAGGGAATGTCGAAGAAATGCCAAGTTCTGACTAATTCATTTACTCCAGCACTTCAACGCAGGACTTTGCCGCTTGCAATACTGTTTACACGTCCGGACAGAAACATCGCACGTACCAGTCACAGTGTTGTTAGCGCATTTAGGTGAATATTTCGTCATTATTTGGCCTTAAAAATTAAATTATGGCGTTTTACATGCCAAAATCATGATCCGAGAGGGACTCCGGATTAATTTTGACCACCTGGGGTTCTTTGACGTGCACCTAAATCCAAATACACGGGTGTTTTTGCATTTAGCCCACATCGAACTGCGGCCGCCGTTACCTGTACTTCATACCGCGTCCTCGTGCTTAGCAGCGCAACACCAAAGCACCAAGCAGCCACTGCGAATGTTTCTTTGACCTACATTTTTCAAACAATGGCTAAAATTTGGTACAAGTTCTTTGAACCTCAGAGAATATTATATTGGATAAGTATTTTTTTCACGAGTAAGTCTTCACCGCTGATTTATTTCGGAAAAGAAAATTTTCGCTGTCGACGAGAGTGAAACAAATGCTTTCTGTGAAATTACTGAGCCACCTCAGTGGCTGCCAGGCTCGCCGTACAGCAATGCCACATCCACTTCCGTTTCGATAGAGCTTGAGTACCTTGATGACCTATCAAGTACCTATCTGAAAGAATGAAACTTGGGTGTTGAGCACTCCTTAGAAAACAATTTGCGGATACCACTGAAGGTAACGTTCGCTGTCTGTTTCCTTCGATCCCTGCGAGAGGCCACTAGTGCCTTCCAAGAAGAGCTTCACTTCATACTATCTAGAGCCCACTGTGCACTGTGCCAGTGAGGTGAGCTCAGGACACATACGAACAACCCGTAGATTACGTAAATGCAGCAGGTGTGGTACAAAAATGTTCGGAAATGAAAGATTGTTTTACTGACGAATCGAAACAAAAGTCACGCAGCCGGCGGAACAAGAAAATCGCAGAGGGAATAAAAGAGCCGTCGAGAGAATACAAATAAGCTGAACTGCCTAAGCTGTCGCTCTTAAGAATAAACAAAAAAGGTTGCGGTGTCAAGCGAAGTGAAGGTCAGGATTGTAGTCCACGAAAAAAATATAAAGTGAATTTAAAGAAGCCATGAAAAGACTGCTTGAAAGAAATATAACAGCCCCAATAATGTTTTGAAACGACACAAAACTTTATGAAAATGACTAACATTGACCAGTAAACTGTACAGATGGTGAGGGAAATAACCTGGCTTAAGGTCAACCGACGATGTACGTAGATTGGCATAAGCTATACAGAACGTATATATCAGCGCGGATGGACAAGCTATGTAGTCTACGGACGTAATGCCAGGGGAAGTAATGCAGGTATCACGAGGAACCTGCCTAGCCTAAAAGCAAAATAAGATGTCTCTAAGTAGAAAGTGTTCGCAATATACGAAATTTCTATCAGAATAGTCAACCAACTGGGGAAAAAAGTAAACTCGGCTAACGAAATTCACTCGACACATCACAGAAAAAGCTCGATACATGGCAGGTAAAAAGTACAAGAATAGAAAAAGTTTGGCATATTCAATGCATGTATGACAATAAGTGTTAAGCGAAGCTTTTTGTGCTTTTTATGTGAATGCTGTGCAAATATAACCCTACTGACACTTGCGCAATGTTGACGTGCAACCATCAGTTATTGCGTAACATGATAGTACGCGTCACACAATAACCCAAATATTTTTTGGCTATGGATACGACGTCTGTTTCAACGCGGCGCAAGTGTACAACAATTTATTAGGTGCAACGCACGTGTCTGTTGGTCTTCTGCGCCCCGTATCACTGTACTACTCACCAGATGCAGTTTCGCGTTATACATCGCAATTATCCCATCCATTGTTACTGAGACTCCATCGTCCCGAGTCAATGACTGCGCTAAACAGTTCCATTGTCATCCGCCCTTTCGCACGTCCCAATAACCTCATGTCACCGAACGAATGTTTACAGAAGCAATGCTAGAAATTGTGGCGGTAACGATCGAAGATGGCTGTCAAAGTCAGTGACAGATTTCTTATGTAACACGCTGCACGTCGCCATGCCATCCGTGAGTCACGAAACCTCATGCGCACCTCAGCAGCCACGCGAAGTGGAAATCTCGCTGCCGACCGTAATGACGAATGATACCGCGGCACAGCATATCTTGTGATCAGTGCACAGCAGTTATAACCCCGTAGCAAGCCCCGCGATCTCTGGTATTTTAGCAGCAACTTCGTTACAACGGCTATCCGTGAAGCGGCCATGCTCAACGCAGATGTGCCTGTTGCGAATAGGGCGCTATCGTGTTAGTAAATTTAAGGCAACATATCATTTGTGCCACATTGGCATATTCACTCTGGGGTAATTGACAAAATGGGCACATACCATACGCATTGCCGAAGTTATCCGGTTAGGTACATGCAAAGTGGCAGAAACCCAGTGGCCCAAGTTGTCTACTAAGCCAGGCAGCAGCGAACGGGACGTTGCCTACTCGGGTACGTAGCCAGTGTTGTTAGCCAACACGTAACCCGTGTTGTCCGCTCGGCAAGAGAGCAGCCAGCGTATACTAAGTGGTCCAAGCTGATGGACCACTTGGGTCAATGGGTATGCGCCGCATTTTATTGTGCGAGATTGCTCGACCATCCAAGTGGTCGAAGTAGCTTAAGAAACTGTCGCGTTGAAAGTGGCGTTCAAGTGAAGGCCACTATAACCACTCAGTATCTGTTGTCAGGTACCGAGTGTCAATGAACTCTATAATTTCCGTAATGCTGTCATGGGGTGTTCCAGAAATAAGCGACACGCCCACCTCGAGGGACAAGTCACTGTTTCAATAAAGGTTTATTCATTAATTCGTGTCGTGGCACAACTTAAGCTAGGAAACTAAGAAAGTAAGAAAGAAAGTAAGAAAGCAGAAAAGTAAGACAGCTATTAGAGCATAATGTACACAATATTACTGAAGAGAAGCACATGCAATGTGCTGTTATATAGTGATCATCTATATCGACAGCTGATTAAGGCCTTCCTACTTGATCTATTCGACTGCAATGCAGGCAATGAAGTGCGAGTTTCAGGCATTAGTGGAACCTAACGAAGTATCAGGAAATTATGAAAATGGTTTTGCTGTATGCAGGCGATTAGATGATGATATTTTGCTTTATTTTTTGCAAATTTTTTCCTTTATCTCTTTTAGTTAAAGAAATAGCTGAGGGCTGAAACTAGATCACTGTTCATCTTGTTCGTTTGGCTCTTGGATATCATCGTCATCAGCATATATTATTTTCACTGCAGGACGAAGGCTTCTCCCTGCGATTTCCAATTACCCCTGTCCTGCACCAACCGATTCCAACTAGCGCCTGCGAATTTCCTAATTTCATCACTCCACCTAGTCTTTTATTGTCCTACACTGCACTTGACTTCTTTTGGCACCCATTCTATAACACTAATGGTTCACCGGTTATCTAACCTACGCGTTACACGTCCTGCCCAGCGCCATTTTTTTCCCTTAATGTCAATTAGAATGCCGGCCATCCCCGTCGGCTCTGTGATCCACACCGCTGTCTTTCTGTTTCTTAACGTTACACCTAAGATTCTTCGTTCCATGTCCTCAACTTGTTCTCAACCTTCTTTGTCAGTCTCCAAGTTTCTGGCCCATATGTTAGCACCGGTAAAATTCTCTTCAATGATAATGGTTACCTTCCAGTCAGGATCGGACAATGTCTGCCGTATGCGCTCCAACCCATTTTTATTCTGTAAATTACCTTCTCATGATCAGGGTCCCCTATGAGCAACTGACCTAGGTAAACGTACTCCTTCAGAGACTCTAGAGCCTGACTGGCGATCCTGAACTCTAGTTGCCTTGTCCGGCTATTGATCATTACCTTTGTATTCTGCATAATAATCTTCAACCCTGCTGTTACACTCTCTCTGTTAAGGTACTTAATCATTTGTTGTAACTCATCCCCAGCGTGGCTGAAAAGGACAATGTCATTTGCACACCGAATGTCACTTATGTATTCGCCGTTGATCCTCACTCCTAAGCTTTCCCTGTTTAATAGCTTGAATACTTCTTCCAAGCAAGCAGTGAATAGCATTAAAGAGATTTTCTCTCCGCGTCTGACCCCTTTCTTTATAGGTATCTTCCTACTCTTGTGGAGAATTAAGGTAGCTGTGAAATTTCTGTAGATATTTTCCAAGATAATTACGTGTGCTTCTTGTAGTCCTTCATTACGTAATGCCTCTATGGCCGCTGGTGAATGTACTGAGTCAAATGTATTTCCGTCATCTATGAAAGCCATATAGAAAGGTTAATTGTACTCTGCAGATTTCTCAATTACCTGATTGATGATATGGTTGTGATCCATTGCAGGGTATCCATTGCAGGATGAAGCCAGTCATTTCTCTTGGTTGACTGAAGTCAGATGCTGCCCTTATTCCATTGGAAATTAGCTTGGTAAATTTTTTATAGAATACTGAAAATAAGCTAATCGGCCTACAATTTCTGAATTGTTTAACCTCTCCATTTTGTGTATTAGTATAATGTTGGCATTCTTCCAGCTCTATGAAACCCTCGAGGTCGTGAGACGTTTCGTATAAAGGGCCGAAAGTTTTTCAAGCATAATATCTCCGCCATCTTTGATTAAATCGACTGTTATTCCATCTTCTGCTGCAGCATTTCCCCGGTTCATGTCTTTCGACACCCTTCTAACTTCATTCCCACTTATAAAGGGAGCCTCTGTAAGGTGTTCATTACAACTCCTAATAAAGGTAGCGCGGCTGCTCTGGGTGCTGTAAAGGTTAGTATGTAATCCTTCCACTGCGTTTACTATGTCTTTGAAATTGCTGATAGTAGCACCCTACGTATCTTTCAGTGCATACATCTTGGCTTGTGCTATCCCAAGTTTTCTTCTCACTGATTTCATGCTGGGTCCGTTAAAATGCCATTGACGACATGTTTTTGGTGTGGCCCCATGGCGAATCGACGCAGCTTAGCTGTATTGCCGCCTTCAATGGCATTCACCCGAGTATTCAGTTTTCACATAACCACTCAACTTCGGGGATTGAGTTTCTCGATGTTACAGTGTCAATAATCGGAAATAATCTGTCAACCAAACGTTACAAAAAGCCAACGTACCGGAGCCAACATTTTTCGTTTCCAATGCAGCCACATTCGTCACTGTAACATCGCAATCCCTTATAGCCAGGTACCGCTTTAGGCGTATATGCTCTGAACAATATTATTTTGATGGTTGAGCTGAAGCGCACACTCGTGAACCGCCAGTACACTAAAAAAATTATTGATGACGCAATAAAACGAGCAAGTAACTTGAAAAGGGAAGATATTCTCGGTGAAATGAAAGCCTGTGGTGACCACTCCTGCAACTAACGTTATTTTGACGCACTCAGTGTCAATTCCGAATGTTTCCGCCATTCTCCAACGGCATCAAAATATTCAAGACCAAAGTGAAAGGTTTAGAACAATTTTTCCAGAGGCACCGCGAGTAGCGTACCGAGGCTCAAAAAACATTCGTGATTTGATAACCTCTTATAAAATCGATGCCCACGTACCTGCAGGTGGTCGTCCATGCAGCAAGCCACGCTGTAAAGTATGCCCACACAGGCTAACTACAACAGTAAAAAAACTCGGCTTGGCACTTCGCGCTCCGCGTCAAAGGCAGCTTCAACTGTGGCACGTCGAACGTCATTTATCTGCTTGAGTGGGGTATGTGCTACCCACAATATATTGGTGAAAGAGAAACGCCGTCTAGATTACGACTATATATATATATATATATACACAAAGTCTTACCTGAAATACAACTACAACGCTCTTTCTTGTGCTCGTAACGAAAACATCGGAAAACAAACCTGCATCCCTAATTTAGATTCACCAGTTTATATATATATATATATATATATATATATATATATATATATATATATATATATATATATATATATATATATATATATATATATATATATATATATATCTTGTCACTTGTGCGCGTGGTTGCGGTGGCCTTTTGTACGAGTTTTTCTCTGTTGGGAAAGTTTAGGCTTGTGCCCGGCGGCTGGCAGTTACGGCTATGGCATAAGCTGCACGGGTCGCGTGATGACTGATGCTATGGGCGTGACTATTGCAATTTCAAAACGATAGAAAGCTTTGGTTTTAGAATGCATGATATACCGGTTTTTGTCCACGTGTGCGTTGTTAAATCTATCCGCGCGTGCGTTTTGAAATCCTGCTTTCTGCTGCAGTGCGTTATACAGCGCTAGCCTTCGTCTTTTACTAGTGTGCAGCTTGTGCTTCTTTAGCAGAGCATGATTATCTGCTTACATGCAGTGGCGTTTCCTATCTGCCATGTTTTCTAGAACTGCCTGGCTATTTTTACATTTTTTCACAATGTACTCACTCGCTTTGCGTGTTGTATGACTAGGGCTTTTATGCGCATGTTCTTGTAGGACACAGTGATAACTCTCTGGCGTCCAGATACGTAACTGTGGCGCGACTACACTTGCATTAACTCAGACGAAGGCCGGTCCTCCGGTAGAAACGTCAGTAAAAAAATATGCCGCAACATATGCCGTATAACATTCGTTTTTGAATGTTATACCTCCGGGTCTGGCGCGAAATCCTTCGTCTTATATATATATATATATATATATATATATATATATATATATATATATATATATATATATATATATATATATATATATATATATATATATATATATATATATATAGAGAGAGAGAGAGAGAGAGAGAGAGAGAGAGGGTGTTTTCTGGGTAAATAATCATCGCACAGAACATTGCGACGGTATGAAAAGCAGTACAGGTGCTTGGGAACCATTGATGAAAGGTGATGCAAAGTTGTTTAACTCTATCTCTTTATTTTTTTTCTTCATTCATGGCCGTTTTAATTAACGTTCAGTCTTGGGTGGTGATGTTTCGCGGGTGCGATTCATGTGTGCAGAACCCACCCGAACATATCCCTAACATGTACGTCTTTTCTCCTTTCTTCGTTTCACTATACTCCAGCTGCAAAAAGAAAGAAAGAAAAAAGTTTGTAGGTTTTTCACAGAAGCGTCGGGTTCATTTTAGAGATTTCAGTACAGTGAATTCATGACATGCCAACAGTGAAACAAATAGTGGTCCTTGGCTAGAGATTATGTCAACGAAACAGCACATCCACCTATTCCTTGATTTTTGAGCAATATGGCTTTAAACACGTGTTCCTGACCGAGTCTTCCGAATACAAATTGCTACTACTGCCTTTCCTCATCGTCACAACTATCACATTGTTTATCTCTCCTTGCGTTTCTTTTTTTTTTTATGAGCAGCGTGGCGGTAACCTTTGTGACATTCTTGAAATAAATTTTAGTCTCTCTCGCTTTGAATATTTGGAGCTTTTCGGTGATCGACTTATCGAACATTGTCCGCGTGCTCCATGGCGAATGTATTTCGTGCGGTTTATGCCGTCTCCGGCGAACAGGTATTGCACGCCGCTCAACATTTGTCGAGAAGCGGCCCTTTTTTTTGGCAAAGGGAAGATGGTGATCTCCTCTTTCTAAATGCATTCTCAGCGCTAGCCGCCCAACCATGCGCTTAATCCTTCCATGTGCCCGATCACCGAAATCATAGCGAGATGGAGGAGACCTCTGAGTGCCGTGTCTATCCATAAAGCTCTGTTCAACGTACTGGCTCTGAGCAGGTCTGTCTCTTCGAGTGTGAACTGGAAGGAATTCCAATGTGACAATTGACCATACGATCAATGTCCACTTTAGATGCATCTACTAGAGGCGTGTACAAGTTATCAAGGTGGAAAGGAGGCCTCACATAAGTAACCCAGAACTAGCTCCTACTTATTTTTTTTTTCGAGTCAAGGTATTCAGGGCAAGCAGTCGCGCTTTGTTTTTATGCATCGTCTTCCCTTGTGAATTCTCATCTTCGTTGGCAACTGATTACCCCATTGGTGAGCTTGCAAGTTCCAGGTCTTGAAACAAAGCCACCGACGCGTTTACTTGGAGCCACATTTCTGGCTCTACTAGATGTGAGCGAATTACAGGATCGCCCAACTTTTGTATTTACAGATGGACCTTTCACAAAGTGCTACTTCGACAGCTGCTTCTTTATTGGTTCTGGCGTTGGTGCACGAAAAGCCTGACAAGGCGTTATCTACGAGATTATCATTTTTTGATGTTTTACGAATTTTTTGAAATACTGCCTGTCGCAAATAGCATGATTCAAGACTTTGAGCTGAGTAGTTCAGAGTGGCGCACATTACTTGCATGAGAAATCAATACACATATTTAACTACATAATGGAAATTCGCTAATTACCTGCAAATGCACTGTTGTTCCGCTTACTTTTTTTACAAAACGCTATTTTATGCATTGAAGAACAAACGTAGTTGTAACGCCCCTGTATTTCACCCAGCACTTTGGGGAATAATATCTGGGAACTGGTGTCATACTGGAAATTTATTTGAAGTGGATACGCCTTGCAAACTCACCGGCTGCAATTCGTCAATTGCAGCATGTGATCCGCCTCTTTGAATAATCTAGCTCAGGGAGGATATTTACGCTATCTGGCGAAAGTGATACTTAAAAATTGCGTAACACTTAAGCGTGATTGCCCCGTATGGTCACAGAAGTACGCTAGCCATACTTTAAGGCGGGAATTTCGTTGCCGAAAGTGAATAACACATCAAGCGGGTCATTTCCTTTTGCTATAAAATCCTGGAGACATTGCCGCGTTATTATTTAGAGCTGCTCTCTATGTTCCGATACCGATAAGGCATTGACTTTGGGAAATTTCCCGCTAGTCAAATTGATCTGCCGTCGATTGCTACCTGTAGGCATCGATCGAGAGAGAGCAAGGGAGAGAGAAAGGCAGGAAGGTCAGCCAGACGAGCGTCCGGTTTACGAAGTAGCTGGTAAACTTCCTGCATACTTCAGAGACAGAGACGCGGGTTGCCATCTCCTCATCGGATCACAGGCGCCTCCTTAGCGGCTTGTGATGCAAGTTATGCCCGGTGACGTGGTGTGCTCAATACGCGAAGTCAGTTTTATTGTGCAACGCTGACTTTCGGCTTCGCTTTTTCTGTAAACTTCAAGACAGGCCGCACACCGGACGCGCTCGCATACACCGCTTATGCCTCAAGGTAGACTGTAGGCTTTGCTTCCTGCATCGTTTAAAGAAAAGGACCTCATCTGAGTGCCCACAATATAGCGCTATGGAATTCTTCTGTTGACCATTGCTTCGTTGAGTGCCTCTAGAATGCTGCAGTGACAATATGACTAGCCGCGATAGATTTTTCGCAGCCATCTAAGCTCTCTAGATAGGTTCCCTTCTTCTGGGCATAAAAAGTGCTAGGACTCTGGTTAAGCTCCAACGAGCAGAAATTAGCTCTAATGATATGTGGTGTTTAATGGCACGATGGTAGATTGGCACTAAAACCTTTACGGCAATTTATCGTGCAGTGTGAATTGATAAATTATTTGTGAAAAGTTATAGTACAAATTAATTTAATTTCTTTTGTGCTCACATAAACCGTCCATGCTTGTGTTGTTTTTGTAGTCTTATAACGTGTCTTTATTTTTTTTCTTTCCTCTGCGATATACAGACTTTCTCAGTTAGTGTTTTCTTAACATTTGTTTTTTTTATTTTCCATGCTTTTATTTTCTTTGTTGCATTTCCAACCTAGAATATTCACATAGGTGGCCCTATTGGCAGTCAAGCTTCTAAATTTTATTTTTTTAGGAAAAAGGAAGACAGAAGACACCTTTCTTTCCTTATTGTCTTCTGGTTCTCTACGCACGTTGTCTTTTTTTCGCCATTGTATCTTCTGGCATGTAAGACCACGAAATAAATCTTTGTTTGAAGTCAGCCCTGCGCGCGCCTCGTCTTCGCCGCCATGCATAGTCGCGCATCCTCGCCGTCTGTATGCAATTGCTAAAGAAAAAAGTGCGAGGCATTCCTCGCCAACATCAGCGCCCCAGCTGCGTCGCACGTGCCTCAGAAATCGAGCAGCGTTGATGCAGACAAAAAATTCACAGGCGTCGCGAGTTACCAAAGCAGCATACATAAAAGACTACCGCATGCCTTTGGTGGCTAGAAGCTTTATCCTCGGTCCCGTACGACGCAAACGCATCCTCCATCATTGTTGTTTTTATCACAATGCTAGAATTGTTTCCATTGTGCTATAGAGCTCGACCACAAGCGTTCAGGAATCTGAGATTTTCCATTGCATCTTTTTTCTCCTGTTTATATTGTTTACTTATCATTTTTTGCTGATTCCCGTAAGGCGAAAGACACTTCCAAATCTCTCTCTCTCTCTCTCTCTCTCTCTCTCTCTCTCTCTCTCTCTCTCTCTCTCACACACACACACACACACACACACACACACACACACACACACTTTTGTTTCGTTTTATTATTAGGGCAGCTAGCGCGTCACAGATGTGACGTCTATGCTATCGTGCAGCACACCTGCTTTACGTCAGGTCTGCCAAGGATAGTGACTCGGGGCGAGAAAAGAAACGTTCCTTTGCTATATAACGTACGTCATTTGTTCAGTAAGCTCGAAAGAAAGGTTGGAACACTTTTTTTTTCTTTCTTTTCGGGAGGAAAGTACTCTCGAGTTAGTGCACTTTATCTCGACGGAATTCTTCTCCACTGCAGCACGTACTGTGCGACTGCCCAGCATATATGCTGGAGCGAAGGACGCTAGACAGTTTCCTAGCCAGCGTTGGCAGACAACTACTGTCGGAGGAAGCTATCGTCGGCCCATGGCCTGACACTGCAGTTTCAATGCGTGCAACAAAAGTATTGTTGAAGTTCCTGCAGGACACCAAGCTCGACGAGCGGCTCTAGCGAGGCAACTGTCTCATGTACATAAGCAATCACCGCTTCTCTTATCATCATCATCCATCCCAATACTTTCACTCCCCTTCCCTCTTCCCCAGTGCAGAGTAGCAGACTAGAGCGCACTAGCTCAGGTCGACCTCTCTGTCTTTCCTGTCAATAAATGCTACTCTCTGTCTTCTCCAGTGATGAATACCCGAAATTCTACTCAAAGCACTTAGCTGTAAAGCTGACCCGCCGTGGTTGCTCAGTGGCTATGGTGTTGGGCTGCTGAGCACGAGGTCGCGGGATCGAATCCCGGCCACGGCGGCCGCATTTCGATGGGGGCGAAATGCGAAAACACCCGTGTGCTTAGATTTAGGTGCACGTTAAAGAACCCCAGGTGGTCAAAATTTCCGGAGTCCTCCACTACGGCGTGCCTCATAATCAGAAAGTGGTTTTGGCACGTAAAACCCCAAATATTATTAGCTGTAAAGCTGAACGATCACCATATTGAAATTCTAGACGATTACTGCTCGTCGAGCCCTTCTCAGAATGTGGACGTCGGTAACAGCGTACATGCTCTCTTGAAGAGACAGAGAACATTATCATTCCGCAACGAGTGTTCATCTCGTGTTCGAGGCGCCAAGATTTACAACTTTCATACATGCATGCAAAGTTTGAATTTTTCGCTAGGGATAATTTTGCATGATGTTTAATAGGTTACGTGACTGTCTTTCGAAAGAACAACCCGAGATTTACGGGGGAAAAGAAACGGCCGCGTAGTAATGTTCACAAGTGAACTCTGTGGAATAACATATATGCGTCACTTCGTACTCGCATAACTACTTCTTTGGACAAAGAGTATCACCTACTCACCAAGCAAGCGACCCCGTAGCTGCGCCTCTCGAACACGCTGTAGCTACATTCAACCTGGCACGATGCGACAACAGTAATCTACAGGCACGAGAAAAAAAAGCAGTGTCACAGTGATTTTATCTGAATGCACATTTGGAAAGCAGGACGATGGTAGTATTTAATTCAGCCGTAACCCTGCCTTCTGGCGGCCACGCTGGTGTTTTTTTAAGCATGATCACTTATCACTATTCTTCTTCTTACATTTGTTTCCTGCTATAGCTTTGACGGCTGTTTAACTAAGTTGAAATTACTGAACATTTGGAATAAAGCAACACTGATGTGGCACCGTCAGAAGAATACCGAGAACTGGGATGCTGTAACTATCAGCAAGAAAACAGGTCCCTTCAATTTGTTCTGAAACTTCTCGTTACTTTGAATCGTAGCCACCATTTGTTTAGGACAAGTCGCACTGCCGAACGACATCTCTGATAGCGTCACTCTTTAAACGTACCTGGCCTGGTTTCACGGCCACGTAATTTTCGGTCTTGCATACATGCGATGAATCGCTGACCTGTCGATGCGGTTGCGGAAATTCCGTGAGATCTGCGCACATAAAGAAAGCAGAAAAAACGAACAAGGCAAACAAACGATAGATAGTTACAAACATGCAACGCGGTTCGTAAAGAAAAGACGGCAGAGAAAACGCACTTTTTTCGAATATACGTGGCGAGAAGCTTTGAAAAACGATTCAAACGAAGGCTATATATTCAACGAGACGCGAATTTATATTCAAGTGCACGTAGGGAAGTGTTCACGTTCTTCAAGCACCCCAGAAGTTTCTTGTCTTTTGGCCTAGTGGTATCGCGCATCAACGTACTCGCTTTCCGCACTGGGTTTTGTCGCATAGCGATTTTACGCCTGCTCGACAAGGCGCCGGTTTCTTCTTGGCTTTGGGAATACGCTTCGGTCACGTGACAAAGGTGAAAACGCCACCCCCTTCCACAATGCGGGTTTTCATAATGTCAGCTTTGCACCTAAACTCTCCCGCCTGATCGCTCGCGCGACCGCGTAACTCACGCGACCTCGGGCGTGTCGATCGTCGAGAAACCGAACGACCAGGCGCGACAGACCACGGGAAAGGACGGCAAATGCTAATGAAAGAGTTGCGCGCTTGGAGACGTATATTTGTTGCAGCGAGGATATCCGGGTACCGCTTGTTGTTACACTGCGTAATTCCGTAGAGAACAGAGCCAGTCACTAGCGCAACTGCATAGGAGTGTAGCATGGAGGGCCATATCAACCGCTCCCTCTGCCTCGCGACCACTTTGCTGTCTTCTCAGCGAGAAACGCTCCCACGCCAACCCAAGCAAAGAACGCTTCTCTTTAAAAGCAGTAATATGACGAGCCCTTTATTTCTACTTATCTCCTTTTCTTTATTTTTTTATTTATTTATTTATTCGTTCATTCATTCATTTATTTAACATTTGCCATTTATTCGTCCAGGGTACTGAATATGGAGGCCTACAATACACTTCGGAGAACGAGGAATTGTTAAGATAGCCTACATCAATTTCTGCCCTTCCGCCCCTATCCCCATCCTTCTACAACAAATTCCAGGACACACTGCTTCCATGCCAATTAGCCTTGCGTACCTTTCTTTACGCAGTTTCCTCCCTTGCATTCGCCGACTTCTGTAACTGTTTTGTACCAGCCGAATGACGTTTTCAGCTAGAAAAAGAAGAAGAAATACGACGGTATTAAAAACACGAATGCCACGCTTTTACCGGTTGTTTTTCTTTCGTTGTGTGTGTGTGGGGGGGAGGGGGGGGGAGGGTTGCGCGTGCGTGCGTGCGTGTGTCCCCTCGTAAATTGATGGAACCTACATTCTGCGTTACTTTTATAACTTTTTTGCATATAACTGTATAGGACGCTTCTTTCGTCGCGTTATCTAACGTGAGTTTTGCACTTACGTGTTGCAAGCGTATACAGGTAATTACACGTAATCAATTTTGTTCCACTCACTTTCT
The DNA here is from genome assembly GCF_050947875.1 of Dermacentor variabilis. Classification (NCBI taxonomy): domain Eukaryota; kingdom Metazoa; phylum Arthropoda; class Arachnida; order Ixodida; family Ixodidae; genus Dermacentor; species Dermacentor variabilis. The sequence continues at coordinate 82,599,530 of NC_134570.1, read as the reverse complement.
TTCTTTAGCCTATGGGTGTGTTACGAATCTTTTAATTCTCATTTTGTTGGTGCTCCACTATTGAAATTACGGTAAGGTAAACAGATCACTTACGATGACGTCGGCGGCTGCTTCTTTTGCTTTCGGCTAGAATTTTGGGAAAGCCGAGGGCACTTAAATGGATAAACTTCCCCCACTTCGCAGCCGGCAAACAATAAACAGAGAGTGCCCTTCTACATTCGACAATCTAGGTAAATGCTAATAAGGAACTGTCTGCAGTCGGACACACCGTGGAGGTCCCAGGGACTGTGCTGCGCAGCACACGATTGTGAATTTGATTACTGGCCACGGTAGCCCTGTCCCGTCGTGGACGGTAAGCAAAAGCGCTCATCTACCGACACCTAGGTACAGGTGATGTTAAGCACCGTAAATTAATGAAGTGTGAAATTGAGGTCTCATATCGAGTAGCGTTGCCTGGTAGGTGACACGACATGTTTGTACAGGCGCTTACCAAATTTCACCACGATGCAAGACTGCTGTAAGCCATCAGACCCATTCACGTGCGCACTTACGGTGATTCCTATACGAGGGCTCACGAAGGCTAAAGCTAAGGCTAAGCGACGATCCTATGATCGTCGATGTTATGACCTGGTCTTGAAAGCAAAACGCGTGAATGTCTTTGATAGTTTCCGGCACTCTGCAGGTGTGGTATAGGCAGGCGTTGACGCAGGGCAACCGGAATCGGTAGGAAGTCCTCAATGGAAACAGGGCGCAGAGACTCGCAGTGCCTGACTGTCCTGCCTAGAGTATCGATCTAGGGTATCTTATTCGTGTAAACAGAGCCAATGTGATTGGAAGGCAAATCGCATCGATGCAACGGGATGAGTGTAGTTCGAGACAGGCTAAAGTCGCCTTGCGCGATGATTGTAAACGTTGGCCTGTCGCACTGAGAGAGAGAAGCGGATACCGCCGTGTGCTCTCCTGCGCTAACCAGCGGAACTCCAATTGCCGGCGACAGCTTGTTCCAGCTTGTTTCGGACGAGGGCGGATGAGTCACATGTAAACGCGGTCGCAGGGAGAGTTTTACCTTGTCCTGTATTCCACTACAATCCAGCTGATTACCGCGCTAGAGGATACGTAAATGTGAGTGACCGGGATGGTGGCGTCACCTGGTGGCGCTGAGCTCTACTAGGCAAACACAAAGCTAATATTGCAACAAACACGTGTATCCTGCTTCGCGGCTGGTGTAAATTTCCTGCAGTGGTGTAATCGGGAATACGTGGCCTTTCTAAATGTTCTTTATTTTTTTACACGAACACTCGTGGAGCAGTAAAATGTCCTTGTAAGGGACTGTAGTTAGGTCACTCGCCACAAGATGTCACTACCAGTGTTCAGCAATTCGGCATTACGCAAACTCCGTTGCATGTACCTGAATATCAGACACGCCAGGACTGTCTGTTACCATGATGTGGTAAAGAATGCGACACACTGCTCAGGCATTCATGCAAGCGTAGATGATACACTACGAATTCTTAGTGCGAATTGCCGTTAAGCCTCTTCGGGCATCTTCCTAAAAGAAGGCTCTATTATAGCGCGCACTAGAAACACGAACGACGAAGAGAGGCGAAACACGAGCTCTCTCTCTCTTCTTCTTCGTCCGTGTTATAGTGCGCGCTGTAAATAATAATAATGCTAGCTACTAGCTACCAGTCAGTTACCGTAGTAAAGCAGGTTAGCTTCCCTTATTTCCATTAGGAGTAACCGTACGTGTACCCTTTTTCGACAGAAAGGGACGTACCGACGGAATACATAATGTTATTTAGCATTCGATCATACTTACAGCACAAGCGGTACGGTTGCGAAGGGGCTCGTATTTTGGTTCACGACCGGGACAAAATGCGTTGCACTCGGACGCAACTTTTCTCTGGAAGAGGAAGGAAAGTGCACGTGTGAATCACTGACGTCACAACTTTCTTCATTACGCGCAGGTCTAATGCGTCATAACTCAAATCCAACGCATATCGCAAGCCTACGTAAATATTAATCGATCATGGGGGCACTAAAGCAAAAAAATATTATTAGGATAAATAGACGCAGACGAACCTTGATGTTTAAATAAGCCGCATTGTGCGACATGATTTTGTTTGACGTAAGCGGTATTCGTGGCCCCCACAAAAATTGGAGCGAGTCAGTTCGCCAATCGAGTCGCGGAATGAAGCCCGAATGCAAAAAGCGCTGATGCACGAAAACGCGCCATTGCAAAACTCCTGCCTGCTTGGGGTGCAAACGCGCCTAATTCATACAAAGGAGCTTGTGGTCTCTGCGATATTGCGGGACGCTCATTTGTTCCCCCCCCCCCCCAAGAACAGCAGATGTATAAATAAATGTGTCCAATTTACCTAATCTTATTATAAAGAACTTGACCCAAGCCGCTTCAAAACACTAGAATGAGGCTTTGAGCAATTATTCTGTACGTAATCATAATTACGGAGCAATTAACTGTTCCTTTAGTGCCCATTCTTTCCTCATTTATCCCGCGTTTGCTTTCTTTAAATAAATGAGTGGAAGGTTGGCCGGACGGGTGGAGCACTGACAGTGATGGCAAGGTTTAGCATTGTGTTTGAACTTCTCTGACGATGCTCTTATACTATACGCTGCTGCTATACGCGTATGCGAAATGGGAGCGTGCGCCAAATTTCTGACTTCCTTAACGCTTTTATACACAATGTAGGGCCGGTGATAGCAACTGGCAGGCACCGTGGCACTGCTCGTAAGGAACGGTGCCAGTGACATTACATAACCTTCAGTGCGAGCACATATATTGTTGATCAATTTTTGACAGTTTGAGAAGAACTGTCTCATTAGTTTGCGCGCTGGAATTGAAAAAAAAATTGCGAAATAATTCACACGACAAGATAATATCTCGTTTCAGCAACTTTGGCCATTGAATATTATAGAAACTAAATTGCACATACGACATAGGTACACGTACACGGTGTTTCAGCGAACACTTTCAAGAATTTTTTAAAGGTCACCTGTGGCAGATAACGCAATCCTGGTTCATGAGCTGGTCTACGCCAAGACGCGGACATTACTTCCACAAAAAAAATGATATGCGCAATCGACTAAGCGACGTAAAATCACTCGTTATGTTTTTTAACTAATTACCGTATGGTCCATATTGCAATTTACTAATTCTAGCCATGGAGTTCGCAAGGCGGATCCGCTTGGAATTAATTCTGAGGATGACACCAGTTTCGAAATATTGATTCCTGAACCTTGCGAAGAAATGCATTGGAGTTCCAGTTAAAATGACGTTTTTGCTAGGAAACTAGCAGCGTCTGGATATTTTCGACCAATCACTAAAGCGTGGCACCAATAACTATTTATTTACTTCGTTTACTCTAGGTGGATCTCCGACTGTTGTGTCAATTTCATCACCCCTTTTTTTTAATTTTGCTGTGTTCTTTTTTTTCAGCTTCAGTTTCAGTTTTTTATTCGTTCATAACAATTGGTTACAAGAAATTGTATACAGACAAGGGCCCCAAAATCATAGACTGCACCGGGACCCTTGGATTAGAAGTTATATAAAAAAAATAAAACGGAATACAGAGCAGAGAAACAAAATATGAAATAGGCGAAAATAACCAAGAAACTGAGTGATGACAAACTTCTAAAACAAAAGGAAGAGGAAAGATGCACAATCGCTGCTAATTACGCATCTACTAATTAGCAAAATAACATTATATGGAATTAATCAGACAGCAAATAACTCTTAAGTTCCTATTTAAAAGAATACGAGGTAGATAACAAGTTAATGGAATATGGCAAAGTGTTCCAAAGTTTAAGCGCGCAAGAAGAGGAAGCCATCTTTCCGCATTTAATATGACATAAAGGCAACAGGAAATTTCCAGTGCTGTAAACTTTGTGATATTAGGATTAAAAAGAAGATCAGAACTAACGAAGTTGTAAGAAACTTCTTGAGTTAGTCATTTGAAAAGTAATATCGCCAAATGATAGTCCAACAAATCAGTAACTTGAAGAATGCGGTTTGTACGTAGTTGTGAAGAGGCGTTAGAAAAATAAAATGGCTTCGCGTTATAATGCGGATAGCCTGATTTTGAATCTGCTGAATAAAGGAAAGATGGCAATTGTAAGTATTACCCCAAGAAGCGATATCATAAATGATATCGCTATGAATGAACGCGAAGTATAACGATAATAATGCTTTTTTGGGCAAAAATGCACATGATTTGAGCAGTGCTCTAATGCCAAATGCTGTTTTTGTTTGGTGTGTGCAATGTGGTTAGTAAACTTAAGGTGGAGATCTAATTTGATGCAGAGGAAAGAAGCACAAGTGGCAGTAGGAATGTCATGCCCATTGAGAGTCATGGTCGGAGAGCAAGGTAAAATGTCTCTGCGATGACTTAAATAACATGAATTGCGTTTTCGTAGGGTTTATAATTAAGAAATTGGCTTTACAGCAATCAGTAATTTTTGACAGATCACTGTTTAGTTTCAAAGTTAGCGAAAGTAATGATTTATCCGAGAGGGCAAAAGTCGTATTGTGCGCGTATAGTATAGGTAGTGTATAATTAAGGCAGTCAGGTAAATAATTCATATAAATGCAAAATAATAGTAAATCTGACATCGAGCCTTGAGGCACTCCTTGATTAATAATTTTGCTTTCAGAGAAAGCCCCGACTGCGTACGCTGTTAATTCGGGATTAAAAAGATAACTATTTAATATATTAGGAGCTGGACTATAAATTCCAATAGACTCCAGTTTAGTAAACAAAACTTCGTGGTTTGTTGTATCAAATGCTTTAGTAAAGTCTAAAAAGACCGAGCCAACAAAGTGTCCGAGATCGAGTGAATGTCGAATATAATCAATGAATGTTAGCAACGCCAAGTTAGTCAAGCTTCCTGAACGAAAACTGAACTGACAAGGTTTCAGCAAGCTAAATTTGTTAAAGTAGCTGTTAATACGACTAAGTATTAACTTTTCTACAACTTTACTAATTGAAGTTAAAATACATATATGACGATACTTACGGACTTCAGCTTTGTCACTCTTTTTATAAACAGGAATTACTTTAGCTTTTTTTTAGATTTCTAGGGAATATACTGGTTTTGAACACAAGGTTATGTAAGTTGCTGAGAGCATCAAAAATAGTCGGAGCAACAAGCTTTAAATGCAATGCGGAAATTCCATCAAGACCAGGACTTCTGTTCTTTAAGTTGTAAACCTCAGTAAAGACTTCTTCAGATGTTACAGGAAACAAAAAGAAAGATTAGTGCAATAGGGTTGTGTCATGATTCAAATAAGGTATAAATTGTTCTTCTTTCATATGGTTTTGCATATTGCATTGTTTTGCAAATAAAATTTCTTGGCAGTCAGCCTTGGTGTCGTCCGCTGTGTTGCAGCTGCATATAACGTTGTTTCTTGTTAAGATATAGCGCGTTCAACTTTATTTTTCTAAGCGAGCTCTCGATCTTTGTAACTGGCATTCTTGAGCTCAGTACACAGTTACCTTTTGAAGACCATATACTCACCGTATAATTCACTGACGCTAATAAATGGCTGCATCCTTCTGCTGGGAGTTCAATCTTCAACAAGGGAACGGCAGGAGCTTCGTGGGAACAAAAAACAATATCTCTGTATAAAACTCCAAGTAAACCGTAAAAATTATTCGCAGCAAGTCAAGCCTAAATGCCCTCTCACCAGGCCCCAAATCAAATTTCGGTTATATGCTAGAAGTTCTTACGTGTTCTCTAGGGAGCGTTCCGCCGAAAAAAACTTTAAATTGGCTCATTAATAGCCCAGATAGAAATATTTCAGTGCCGAGAACCCATGATTTCCGCAGCCGGGCTCCACTGCCAAGCAAGACGATCTCTCCACTTGCCCCTCTAGCCTATGCAAGCAAAATCCCTTCCCTGCATTCTCCCACACCGGACCTCCAGGATCACGTGACGCATACATCACAGGCCCCGCCTTCATTTTTTGTTTTTGCTCCTCGCTTTTTTTTTCGTGGCTACGCACTTCCGCCGACGGCGTCGCGCACGAGCTGCTGTCTCGTTCGCACAGTGCACAATTTTGCGCGCTGTGCACAAGGAAACTTGACTAGCGGTATAATTCAGGGCTACGCGAACACTGAGGCCGAACAAGCGGATCGCAGAGCATGATCACGCGCTGGAATGCGGTAGAAAATGGCATAGTTTCAGTTCCTGCACACGTGACCACACGACCATGGGGACAAGCAGACGAAGCGGAAGTACATCTCTCTTGCTTCGGTGCGAAGTAAAACGGAAAACACGCAGAAATTCCGTTTGTGTGTTTTATTATTTCTCTAACTTTCAATTCGTCAATTCAAGCAACAAATCGCACAGAAAACAGATGTTGTCTTGAATAATTCTCGAAGTCACGTGTCGCCACGAGCGACGTCACACTGCGGACACGACTACGTAGGCGCAGGGCACGACTACGTCACCGTCCGGCTTGGAGCGCGGCGGCCACGAGTAGAGGTAAAACGGCGTTCGGTTTGAAATTTCAGATCATTCCGCGGTGCGTATCGATGTAATACTTTGCAGACACGACCGTTATCGCGCAATGTATGCTCTGCGCTTGTCAGCTCAAGATGGGCAGACCTGGAGAGGGGCCCTTTAAAGGGGCCCTTAACGACCCCTTGGACTTGGTGAAAAAAAAACACATTCTGCGGATATCATACGCTGCTGTGAGTATCTCAGCCAAGTTTTGCACTCGTGGGGCTTACAAGCGGAGCGCAAGGACACCTTTTTCTCAAAACCTCTTTTCAATAGAGGCCTTCTGCTCACCCGTTTCGGCGTTGCCCCTCGACGTCAACGGACAGATTCCCATAAAGCGCTGCCAAATTGACCGATAGCTGACTTCAATCAGAAATGGTGCTTGGCTCAAGTGCGCTTCTTCCTGGAGGTTGCCGAGTGTATTTATTGAAGCTGTTTATTGAACAGGCTTAAGTATGCGAAAATCCACGTTTAAATTTCGGTGAGAATTAGGTAACTCCGAAGAAGCCGACTCGTAGGCTCACGCTCGGCTGCGGTCGCCCGCGTAAGGTCTAAACTTTGGCCACACTGCTTATCGATGTCGTAGCAGTCGGGTCTAGCTAATTTCGAATAGCTTTGAACACTCAACTAGGCTGGAACCACGCTAAACTTAAGGTCAGACCATACGTACGCTTGCAGCGCACGCTCACTCCTGAAAACTCGCGGCTAGATGCCTTACCTAGCACGGCTTCGCATTGAGCTATTCGGATCTATTTGCAGCCAATTTGGATGTGGCCATTATCCGTCGGTCAAATTGGAGTACTACATAGCCGGTCCGCCCCACGTTCACGTGGAGACTGGAGCACATGGGCGAGAGGGCGCCCTCCCCTCCCCCCCCCCGCCCCAGCGCTGTAGCGCACATATCAGACGCACTACAGTTGCATGTAGCTGCGTCTGCTACGTAACGTAGATACCGCGGCACCCGCATAGTGTCCCGCCGACCCTGCTAGCTGAGGAGAACCGCTTGCTCTGAGTGGTTGGTCTCTGTGGATGACGTGGCTCCGTGGGCGTGAGGCGAGCCTGCCCAAGCAGCAACACCCAACGGAACGAGCCGTGTGCTTCCCGAGTTGCACATCTACGTGGTGCGTTGCCGTCGTGGTAGAAGCTCGTCACGAGCGAACATGAAGACAACGTTTCCTTCGACCTTCGGAAAATGTGTGATTGCCGCGTGTGCGAAATGGAAGGCGCTACTTGCCCCTCGGAGCGAGACAGCCGCGAGTTGCCATCTAGGACGCTCTAGCACAGCAGAGGGATGAGACACCGTGAACGCCAACGTAAGTTCAGGGATAACCTCCGAGTTTGGCGCGTCGGAGGCGCCGATATTGGACGTAGAGGCGCCTACGCCAACACCCGAAGTCAAACTTGATCTGCGCTCCACGGTGTCCTTCAGTAGGGTGAGCGTAGTGCGTACGCGCCGCTTGGCCGTAGCCTTCGCGAAGCAAGGCATTGAAGGAGGAACGGGCCAGGAGCACCGCGAAGGGGATCATGGGAGATCTTTCATTGCCAATAACTACGCCTCTGCTGAACGCACTAAGGTACTTCTTGCGGCAAAATACTTCTGTTGCAGACTACAACTCGAAATGCGTTTCGCGAATTCTGTAATATGTCGTTGAGGGCCCATTTAAATCACTTGTACTTTAACTGAAGACTTGCCAAGCGAGCAGTAACTACACTCTGGCTGACCTCTGCATCTGACCACGTTGCAACTTGCGTGCAAACACGTGGCTCTCTTGCGCTGGAGCAGATTACGAGAGAGGCTTCTCCATTGTGCTTCGTTCACCTTTGTGCTTCAGTGATTCAGATTTCCTTCATTCATGTGCAAGCTATTTTTATTACTAATTAGCCCGGAGGGAAGTTTACCGCCTGCAGTTGAGCGGACATGTCGGGTAGTATGTCATCTGTCATGAAACAAGTGGAGTAGCAAACCAGGTGCAAGCCGGTGAACCTCCCTGCTTCTTCCTTTTCTTTCTTTTTCGTTATCTATCATCATATCACGGAACAGCGCAAAGGCAGGAAAAGAAGCTTAAAAACACAGAACCCTACGCTCACAAGAGTTCTTCAGTCAAGGCAGTTCCAAAAACCCGTTTCAAATTGTTAGCAGGCTACCAACTGACGTGCCACCAGCCTCATAAAATGAAACTCCTCATCATCAACCGCCAGCTGAAAAGTCCTCAATGGGATAATATGGCAGAAATAAGAAGCGTTGAAAAAGAAAAGATGCTTGATTGCTGTTTATTTGGTTCTGCCTATAATGCGGACCGAGATACTATTTTGTTGTTTTAATAAACGTGTTGCGTATTCAAGTTAATTTTGTTCTCCATAGGCGTCACGGCAGTCAGCAGGCCCCCAAGTTCTTCTCTAACTACGGCGTGCCGGTTTTGACAGGTGGCGCCCGTGTGGAGTCTGGCAAGTGTTACGATTAAAGAACTCTGCACGCTTTCTACATACGACGGTGTAGCATATCTTGCAGCGTTCTACAACCTAGCCACATACTTCGGAGATTGCAACATATGCACCAGTCAGGACACAATGAAAGCAGCAGGGCAAATAACTGTCATGCAAACAGTATAATATTGTGCTAACAAATAAACGCGCATCGTCTACCTCTGTTCAAGAATCACTCGGAGAATGAGTGCCCATCAAGAAGGAGTCGTTACTTACGAGTTATGATGCAGTGTCCATTTTTGCAAACGCCGTCAATAATAAGGCTATCAACGCCAGGGACAGTGACCTTTCGCTGATAATTGAGCTGGAAACGATGTATGAGGTCAGATAGTGAGCCAAAGAGGAGGCATGTAAACGCATGTACTATAACTAAGCGGCTTCAGAATAGGTCGCTCCTAATGCGTCATTGGTGCTGTTTTACCCTGCGATAGAAATATCTCTTTAATGAAGATGCACCACAATTTGCTTCACCGCGCTTCTTCTTTTCAAGCATTCTATTCGCTTCACAATCGGCAGAAGTTCACTGTGGTTGGACACATGTAAATATTCGGTAAGATGACTGAATAATTTGGCTTGATGCATGAATAGAAAATAAGCGTTGTTTAGGACCTGTGGCTGTCTTGAATGCTCATTTGACACTGGCCAACGTCCTGCCCCTGTTAATCTGTTCATTTGGGTCGTATTTTACAAATGTGATAACACGACGCATATTCAGTTTATAACTTATAACCTTCCGAAACTCTTAGCAATGACGCAGGTAATCTTAACCTGGTCTTATGGACTTATGGTGCTTCTGACACATAGCCCCTAATCCGCATTTGGAAAGAAATGTAAGTTCTCACCCAACACCTTGTGCCACTTCGTAGCTTTCTATATTTTCTGGTCGTTTTACAAGGAACCGTGCAATTTTCAGCCAACATCTGGCAGGAAAGTAAAAAGACCAGCCAAATGTTGATAACAAGTGAATTTAAGTACGATAAATGCGTTTTGTTTCGGTGATAGAGCCTAATAAACCGACAGAAAAGTTGTTGATCTGACAATACAGCTAGCCCCCTGCAAGTGTATTGGTCCTCTCTGGCCTTTCGCTTACGTAACAATTTCATAGCATTCACAAGAAGCTCGCCCAGTGTTAATGAGATATTCACCCTGACGGAAATCCGGTCCAAAACTTTGTGCAATCCCTCCCAAGACGTGGTGCAAGTATGCGTGTGGTTAGTGCTGACAAACTTGCGGGCCGCTAAATATGCATGGCAATGCGTCGTTTCTGCCAGTGCCAGTTGGAGATAGCTTGCTAGCAGGGTTGCACATTCGTGTCCGTGTGCGCTATGACTTCAATAGACTCATCCCCGCTTTTGACTGTATCTTCGTGCTTCGTAAGCACAGCTTGGGGGGGGGGGGGGGGGGGGGGGGTGCTAGGTACGCGCAAAATGCTGCTTACAGGTGCAATGAAATATAAAGCAAATCATTTCAGCATAAGTGACTGTATTTCTAGTTGTCGTCAGTTTAAACACTCTGCAGGCTCCTGGTCTTTAATCGGGGTGCATGTAATCGAAAAGTAAGCATTACTGTTTAAAATAGACCAGCCTGTACGGCTTGTTATGCATGCCAACCACAATCGTCACGTTACTTACAATTCCGTTTCTTTTCACGTACTTTGCCGGACAGTCGTCGGGGATCGGCAACGGTTTGGTATCTGAAGGTCAATGATTTACGCATGAGTTGCAAACATTGGAAATCTTTCTTATTAGTGTTTATTATACCTCAAGCAAAGACTGAAAGTAAAGTAATTAAATTAACGGTTATGCTTTGAATTGCCTGAGCATTTTAAAAAATCATTCCTGGCATAGAGCACAAATTTACTGCTTGAGCTTGATTACTCGCAGAGGCAGACGCTATTATCACAGTGAGCTCTTAATTACTATTTGGCTAATTAACAAAGTTACGCTATTTACCTTAACTGTACTGCGTGCAATCCACGAATTGTAGCCGGTGACATTCAAAGTCATATCCACTTGCAACTAATTCTGAGCATGGTTAAGTCCTGAAAAATGCGTTGTGAAAATTTGCGACGGATGCATTGGCGTTACAGTAAGTTTTGAGCTTCAGTGTGAAAAAGGCGTATTGTTAAAAAAAAAAGTGGAGCAACAGTGCATACTTACCGCAAGTTTGCCTGCGCTTTTCCCGAAATTGGTGCTAGCTTCAAAATTCTTTAAAGTGGATGTGTCTTGTGGCATCACTGGCTTCAATTCCACTATTCCAATATATGCGCTAACGTAACTAGTATAAAAATTGATTAGTGAAATTATGTCAATTAGTCGATTGTGCATCCTAATTTGTAGTGTAAGTAATGTCTGCCTTTTCGAGTAATTCAGCTCAATGAGTAGATTTGTGCTATATGCCGAAGGTGGTTTTTAAATATCGTGTTAAGGTTAAAAATAAAAGACCCGGTTTATATAGTAAAATGCTGCCCTGTACTTCTTTCGCCAGCAACTTCCGGGAAAGAAAAGGTTACTTCGACTACGCTTGGGTAAAAGCGGCATTATCAAATGACAGTCAGACCAGTCTTGTCTGCTTTCTTTATTATACACTGAACTACACTGAAGGCCGGAAGGTTAACCAGAGTGAAAGACTCCGGTTTGCTACCCTGCACCAAGGGAAGGAAAAAGCGGAAGTAAAGACGTAAAAAATGAGGACGCAAGTGTCTACTGTGTCAGGGACCTCGGAACTTAGGGATAATAGATGAAAGGGCTAAACTAACCTGACGTCAATAGTCAAATATGGCTGACATACCGGTGGCGCAAGAGCCGGGAATGCACAATATGAAAACGCGTAAGTTCTTATACATCAATAACCGTATATCAAGTTCAATGTTCCTTTTTAGCACGAACCATATGGCTCGGAAGTGCTTACAAGAAGCGCAGAAGAACAGTAACTATAGTGAGCTTGACCCGATGAGCCACTTCCCAGTTTCACGTGAGTTGCTTGTGGCATTCATCCATCTATCCTTATCGATAACAGAGCCTTTCAATGACAATACCAGCTGAGAGTCTGCGCTGCTCTCATCCATGTCCTGCTTTCTTGCCCGTATAAGAGTACACATCCTCTACAACTCGCGTAATGACCTACTACCTAACTTTCTCAACTATCAGTTCCTCTGCTGTGCTTGCCTTGTCGCCGTGTATGGCAAACGGCGACTGTCGAAAGACAGCGCAGTTTTCTCAACGCCTTCTCGACTTCAAGTTCTGGCGCTTTTTCGAAAAGTTTTTCTCTCGGCGACTGGTTCTCTGGCTTTTGTAGCTGCTCGAGCATTCGTACGTCACCACTCCGGAATCACGTGTGGCACCGGCCATGGTTCGTCGGTAGCCGCGAAAACCTATGGCTTTGTACGATCTCGACTCGTGTTGTTTGCGCGCAACCGTCTATGTATAGTCACTCTGACGCACTCCTCTGCGTACTAACACGCATAAATGTATACTTTGCACGCGTTTCATGTAGCAGGTAGTTCAACAAAATCGAGGGTGCGATGGAATTCCCGTAGGGTCGGAATGGAATAGGAACAATTAAAAGAAGACAACGACCACAAAACATTTGGTATGGGTAACGTAAGATCGCTTTAAGTCTCATTCGGGAACAAGTCTCTGGTATGGGAGCCGAAACATTAACCTCAGTAAGTCGTTTGTGGTCGGGATCTTCTCTTATGTATTTCATCAGCTAAGTTCAAATTCTTCTCTCTTGTGCGTCCGCATGCCTTAGCCCTTTTTTGCATCACATATACCTCATCTAAATCTTTATGGAGTCTCGGTAAATGTGCTTATTATACCGTGCACACCTAAACATTTTGTGCGCGATGATACATGTTATATATTTTTCGCGCGATTCTTGCATCATTTCTTTCTTTAATGCTTTAGCCATAGTAATGTCAATGTGAAAATAAAGTACATCTGTCTGAATTACCAGGAGCCGGTATGTATGACGAGCTTTGTATATATATACATATATATATATATATATATATATATATATATATATATATATATTGTGCGCGCGCGCGTTTGTGTGTGTGCGTGTGTGTGTGTGTGTGTGTGTGTGTGTGTGTGTGTGCGTGCGTGCGTGCGTGCGTGCGTGTGCGTGTGTGTGTGTGTGTGTGTGTGTGTGTGTGTGTGTGTGTGTGTGTGTGTGTGTGTGTGTGTGTGTGTGTGTGTGTGTGTGTGTGCGCGCGCGCGCTTCACTCCTCGTAGTCGCAGGACATGTGTCGAGTGAGCTCCTCAACACCGCTTTGCAATGTGGTGAACGCAGTCTAATCATGTATCCGGTACCTCAAAGAGGTGCGAGGCGTAACGCTCGCGGATTTCTTTCGCATTTATGGCAAATATGTTTAGTATGACTACATTGCTGAAAAACTAGCCCAAGAAACGGTTTGAATGGTTTCAATGCCGGCGCATGGAGGCCTGACTCTACACGTGCCACACGCATCACCCGCCAAGCGCTTATTTTCATTCAGAATCCACTGCACAGTTCTTAGCGTGTCATGTCGGAAACGCCACCACGGCCAAAATGTGCCCCGCGGAAGAGCATGCAACGTGTGTCGTTACTACCATTTCATTGGCAATTAAGGCAACGAAGCATGCCTGTATTGTTTCTTACATACCTGCAGGAACGCACGATCCTTTGCGACAGAGCCCAGTTCTCTTGATGAAGTCTCCGTCACCTCTTCCGTTAACGACAAGCTGTCAGCGCAAAGGGCATCCTATAATACTTCCGCATACTATAATGCTTCTAAGTGCAAGCGTAAATTGCCTACTGCGAGTCGGTGGCTACTTACGGCACACAATCTTCCATCACCCAGGTGAGCATCGACCCAAGCGCTCGTACTTCGGTTGTAGCATGTCGCGGTGCAGTTCCGTGACACATTCAGCTGCGGCAATAAACAAAAACAAAACGCTGTCAGCATTCCTTGTTATCGATTTCATCAGAGTTAGGGCAGCCGAAAACATATCTGCGATGGAGGCACTCGTTTCAGCTATGACGGTGCCTTCAACTGTCTAAAACATACGTAGCCACTGTTTCACCTTCTCAATACGTCGCTTTATTTTATATTATCTATATTAGGGCGCACCTTTCTCTCAATGTTATTTCTGCAGAGGTCAATTTTTCTTTTGGTGCTTCCTTTTATTTCGCTGAATATTCGGGCTACGCAAACAAGATTGCCTCAAAAATGAACAAAGGCGGCTCAATCGGAATCTAACATTTACATCTTTCGATTGCGGTTCCGACGTTCAGCCAGTTCGTTCTCTAAAACATCACGTACACACCTAAACACTATGAAAATTCAACGCCTCCCACCGCAGGCTGTCGGTGGGCGCTCCCCATTCCCATTACAGCGGCGCCCGCAGTTCAGGCTACTTGTGTCACAGACTACGCGCTGCGGTATATAATGAAGGACAAGACAAGCAATAAGGCATGTATGCTTGAATTGCCAATTTTCTTGCTCTAAATTTCAGAGCTTTTGGGCAACCAAAAGCTGCTTGAAGGCTGGGTAAATGAGGAGGCAGGGAATCAAATACCTTCTTGTTTATCGCAATCGTAGGTCCCTTGCAGAGGTAGGCATATGGATCGGAAGCTTGAAAAAGACGTCAAAAAGCATTAGTGAGTTTCGTATACAAAATTGCGCTGTTTTCAATGTCTAGAACAACCCATTTTTAGAAATTGTTAACAGAGAGTCGGCAAGGAAAAATGGCAGGTGCGAGCGGCTTTTGCCAGCCCAGTAAAAGCTAAAGCAAAAGCTGGATAAAAAAGAGATAAACTATTTATAAGATTTCACCTACCAGGTTCTCGCGCGGCTGCAACATGGATGGTCGTGACGTTCTTATCGTCGCATTTCCCGTTGTAGGAGACGCCGTAGACTATAGATCTTCCATCATCGATTTCTGTTACTCAAACTTCAGTCAAATACACTGTGATTTCGGTTCCATCACGTGCCAGAGCACCAGATAAGTCCCGTTAAGGGCTGGAACCCTTGCCGTGCAGATTCTAATCAGCGTTGTTAGTCGCCCTCCAACTTTCATGATTTGAGGGCCGTCCTAATCTTAACTAATTTTCCTCAATGTGGTGGCCGAAAATCCGCTGATGACCGAGTACTCGGCTTGCGTGTTTACTAGAGTGGTGATTGTGTGGCCATCGCGAAGGACGTCGAATTCGGTAATGATTTGTGTTACATTGTAATTAGGTCATTGTATCGTATCACGGCTGCGTTGCTTTGTCACGCTGCTGTTACGTTGCATCGTCAGGTGTTCTCTATACGGCGTTTCCTTTGCCTCGAGACTTCGTCTGCATGGCGGCGTGTCGTTGCGGCGTTTTCGAGAACAGCATTTCAACAAAGAGCAACTGCACCTCGATCAGTTGCTGCTTTTAGGTGTCCGGATATGGGCTAACGGACCGGTCCCGGCTACGGCCAGTGTACGGTCGGCACTGCGGCGAAAGGTAATGGCCTGGGGACGACGAACTGGAATATCGTCTGGGTCTCTACTGAGTGGCTTCGAGCTAGTCAGCAATGTCTCGTGGTCCTTCGCCTAGCTGTGGACGCGGCGCGTTGACGGCTAAACTATGTCGCCCCATCTGGCAGTACGGGGACCGGCGATACACCTGGCCAGCCTTTCCGCAGTGATAGATGAGCGGGTAATGATCAGTGGTGTGCCAGTTCTCCGTTTTACTTGGCGTGTTGGATGGGGTAACGGGCGGGCTCACTGGCGGTGGAATGGCGAAGGAATGGCGACGCACAGGGCCCTGGCACGGAAGCAGATGATGAACGTGAAGGAAGGCGCTAGCAGCGCAGCGCACGTCATCGGCTCCGGCCCAGGCTGCATTGGGTCGGGCTGCAGTTCTGGAACTCTTAGAATCTGCTCTATCTCTGGCTGGATGATGTCAGAAAATTAATCCAGTTGGGGCTGGTACGCTGAGAATATATTTCGCAGTTCGTCGCGCACAACATGTCTTATAGTCTCCCGCAAGTCTTTCGACCAGAGTGCTTGAACTTCAGCAGAGTCTGGGCAACGAGCGCCGCTGATTTAATTGTCTGGTGCGCATATCAAACGTCTTCTCAATCGTCGTGGCCTCTGACAGAAATCCTAATGCAGCCTTGGGCGGGTTGTGCATAAGTCCTGCGAAAAGTTATCAGTAATTTCCGAGTCGACGTCACGCAGAAGATAGGTAATCTCTTCCGCTAAGGTGGCATTGGGCAGCTGCGCTCGGTCTTGCAGAAGTTCAGCCCTTTCTTTCGCGTGAAGGCCTTTAGGAGCACCCTCCGCCATAGGTCCGACGTCGTAGCGAGGAATCTTGATTTTCACTGTTATAGTCGTGGCGACGTCTTCCAATGAAAAATAGAAGTTTGTATTGGGTCAGACTCGTTACGGCTTGACACACTCTCGAACGTATCAAGCCAGATCTCGAGGTCGTCTGATGAAGCTTCGTAGGAAGTAGGTGACTCCCCATGGATTGTTGAATCCGGATCATTGATAGCGGCAATGGGGCTGCCGGCGTGTGTGCTGGCTCGTACTTGACCTTTCTGTCCTCGGTCAGAAGTACGAGCTCCGGTGGGCAAGTTGTGCAGCCTGCGGCTACAGCTCGATGGTCGAAGGCGACGTTGACGCCGTCTCAGCGGTTTGGGCATGGTTCACGGCTCTGCGGGCGTGTCCGGAACCTAAACGCTGAAGCACCTCCAGCGGCCTCCGTGATCCAGTGCGCGCACCTTTGCCCTGGCCTTCTTTAAGAGAGCGTAGACAGGGAAACGGATGTGGCCGTCTCTCATCGATTCCCGTGGCTTCGAGCGTCGCGGTGCTGTGCGCACTGGCGCCAGTGCAATCCCGGCCGCTGCGCACGGTTTTCGAAAATAACGATGATCTACTGGCACCTTGAAACGGGGCGGAGGCAAATAGTCACCTAGCCTGCTTGAGGTAATCAGCTATGCTGTACATGCTTTTCATTCTAGCATTCTTGTGTACATCTCATTATTCTTATTTGTCTTCCTGTACCGCAACGCATGCCTGTAATAGATCCGGTCATATCAATCTCTTCTTGCGTTTTTTTTCCACTAATACGCCAAACGTCTCTTGCTTATCTACTGAATGGTTTATGCTTCCGTCCACATTCAATCCAAGCGCTTCTGAAAGGTGTGCGTTACCTAAGGCTTTCACTGGGCGAATACCTTTGTATTCTCTTTGGATGTGCTGAGTGGTCTCTGGACTTTGCTTCAGCAGACACAAGCATTACATTGTAACGAAAATTTGTACCGGTATGTTTTTGTCCTTGGGCAACCAGTTCGAACCTCAAATAGCAAGGCACAGCCCTTTCTTCTTATTCCACAGATTTTCCCTTCTAATTTCTTGCAATTCTTTTAAATCTCCATTGTCACTTTTCTGTTTGTGTTTCTTGCATCTAATTCACTGTCTCTATTCCTCTCACTTTCGTTTTTATGATTACTGGTTGTTTATTTTCACCTTCAATTACTCTGTACTTGGTTACCACCTTCTTTGACCTCTTTCTCCATTCTATATCCATGCTTTTCAGGTACAGAAGCGTCTGCACTTCAGCTATCAAATTATTTATATCCATCTGCCTGAGTCCTTCTTCAAAATTAATTTTGTTCTGCGCTCCTCTGACTTCGAAGGAGGTGAACCATGTCACCTTGCACTGCTTTATTTGTGGTATTACCATGTGCCCCTAAAGGCAACCAGCCCATCCATGTTTGGTGAGCTTTAAACCCCGACAAGATAGCCAATTTTAAGCACAGAATGACATTTACGAACGTTAGCGCTGGCACCATTACTACTTTCCAGATTACATGCACCAGCTCATATACAGGGTGTTTCCGCGAACACTTTCAAAAATCTTTAAATGTTGCCTGTGGCAGATATACCAATTCTAGTTCCTGAGCTGGTACACTCCAAGCGGCAGTCAATACTTGCAAAAAGAAATGAGTTGCAAAATCAACTAAATAGTGAAAATTCACTAAATAAGCTTCTAACTAATTACATTATGGCCCATAGTGCAATTTAAAAATTCTAGCCTTGGAGTTCGCAAGGCGGATCCACTTGGAACGCATTTTCAAGATGACACCAGTTTCGAGACATAAATTCCCGAACTCTGCAGAGAAATGCATTGGCGTTCCAGTTAAGTTTTTAACAAAACGTCGTTTCATGCCCTGGAGCACACAAGTAACTGGAACGCCAATGGATTTCTCCGCAAAGTTCGGGAATTTATATCTTGACACTGGTGTCGTCCTGAGAATTTGCTCCCAGTGGATCCGCCTTGTGAAGTCCACTGCAGGAATTTGTAAATTGCACTATGGGTCATAAGATACAAGTCTAAACGGTTAATGAGTGAATTCTTGTTAATTATTCGATTTTTCGTTTTAGTTGTTTGTGCAAGTATTGTCTGCGGCTTCGAGTAGACCGGTTCATAAAGTAGAAATTAGCTATCTGCCACAGGCAACCTTTAAAAAATTTTGAAAGTGTTCGCTGAAACACCCTGTATATTGCGGCTCCAAAATGATCTACGTTTTACTATTGCCGCCCTCCGCTTCCCTTTTATTTACGGATTGTCTTGGTGGGTGTTTACCTAAGTCTTTCCTTCGCTTATGTATACGCCGAGTTATTTGTATTCCTTTACTATAGGTATGACTTAGTCTCTTCGACAGTTGGCACACTTGGCTCGACACTTGGCTCGCAGCAACACGATGATGATTGATGATGATTTATTGGCATCCCCTTTAAAACGGGGCGGTGGCAAATAGTCACCTAGCCTGGTTGAGTTATTCAGGTATACTATACACGCTTTTCATTGTAGCGTATTTTTATATATCTCTTGAATCTCTGTTCTCTTCCTCAGAACTTCTCTATCTACCTTGTACAGCTACCTATGCCTGTAACGAATCCGCTCTTGCCTGCTTTTTTTTTTTCACTAATACTCTAAATATATCTCCCTTATCTCAATTTCTGGTCGGCTGATGCTTCCGTCCACTTTAAGCCCAAGCGCTTCTGGAAGGTGTACGTTGCCTACGGGTTTCACTGGGTGAATTCCTTCGCATACCATTTGGATGTGCTGAGTGGTCTCCGGATTTTTGCTGCAGGATACATCACATGCCTCATTTAGTTGCGAATATATACTCCGGCGTGTCCTTATCCTTAGGCAACCAGCTCGAACTTCAATACGCAAGCATTTCCCTTGGTGTTATCGTGCAGATTTTTCCTTCTGATGTCTTTCTTGTAATTATTGCAAAGCTGAATGACGTGAACTGATACGGCTCTTGACCAGCAGCGACGTCACACTGGGCGCGTAGTGACTAAAGAAGCCACGCTACCTTGATTGGGAGAGTGCCAATTGAAACGACCTGAGTAAAGGTGCGCGAGCCATCACAGAGGTCACGAACCTCCAGCAGATGCCGCATTGTAGCGAAACTGAGAAAGCCGACAGTGGCGAAACTGTGAGTCATGAGAGCTAACTCTTTGTTAGGGGAACTTGTGGCCACGAAAGCAAATAAGCCTCAAGCATAAGGATAGCGGCGACCACGTTCGCGATCTTCCAAATCTAATGTACGCGGGAGAGAAGCGTCGGCTACTTATACATGACTCGTCATAGATTAGAGTGTAGCTACTGGTGTTCGCGTGCGTTATCGAATGTACACGAGACTATTCGCGTTGCGTGTGCAATCCGTGTTGCCACGGTTACAACCCCTACCGCTGTTGGATGTGCTATCGTCTATGCAGCGGCACTGTACAACGCGATAGAAAGCACAAGCGTGTCTTACCGTAAGTGACGTAAAGCACGGCCGTCCAAAATATCAGGGCCCCAAGTGCGCGCGTTCGTAACGCCATATTGTACACAGTCGCGCGGGTTGCGCTGTACCTTCCTCAGCTGGATGTGGCGAGAAATGCTGTGCCGCTATATAGACCACTGGCCGCTGTGGTGGTCGATCTATAAACATCATGTTTTTTTTCTCTCTGTCTCTCTCATTCTCCTCGAGCCGCATTGTCTCTCGTTATGAGACTGGTCACCGACTCACCCTTAAGCTTGTGTCGTCAAACGTTTATATTTTTTGGGAGGGTATTGCCATACTACGAGTGGAAAAAAAAAATCCGCCTCCAGTTACTCCGCTGACGCAGTAACAACCTGCCGGACTAAATAAACCCCATCACTGTTGGCTTCGTCATGCTATGCCGACCTGCTCTGCACCTTGTTCGTGCTTTCCACAAAGCCCAAAGGTAAATTTTACCTTGCTTGCGAATGCCAGCCGCCGCTTGTTTTTTTCGTGAAATGTATCACCTATTGTTCGCTCCTTCGCTTTCAGCGCGCGTATAGTTTCCAAAAGCCAGCTGCCAAAAAAGCGGCGGCAGAATTTTATAAATTTGCCGCAGGAATAACGAACGTGAACTAACCGAGGATATTCTCTCTCCTATTTTTTTTTTCCAGCGCTTTTGCTTGTT
The DNA here is from genome assembly GCF_050947875.1 of Dermacentor variabilis. Lineage (NCBI taxonomy): Eukaryota > Metazoa > Arthropoda > Arachnida > Ixodida > Ixodidae > Dermacentor > Dermacentor variabilis. Next base: position 82,579,047 of record NC_134570.1, on the reverse strand, counting down.
TTGTTTACTGACTGCTCAGCTATCCTCGCACTTTTCAACATCTCTAATACAACGCGTAGCGTCGTACCCTTTAACACGTAAGTGAGTTGGAGCGCTAGGTTTCGGAGTAAAGAAAAATGAACACCAAGAACGCCCCATCTTGCGTGAGCCATAATCATCTAAACTAAGAATTTTTCTTTTTAGTAAGGTGTCGATATCGCGGCCGGTAGCGCACGGCTAGTCTTGCGCGCTGCCCAAATCCGGGCATCAAGCAACTTGCATTCAACTCGCGCTATTCTGTTTTGTTTTCTCGCGGTCTGCATGTTGACCGACTGTCGCATTCGCAAGCGCACCGCGACGTCACGCCTTTCATCGCTTTGGGACGCGCTTGGCATTCGGACTTTCGCGGGCGGCGTCTTTTCTTCCTAGGACAACGGTCGCGGTTATTTGTCACAAAATTTACCACAACACAGAATTTCATTAACGCGTGGGTATGGCTTACTGCCCGTAATTTGTGATCCCATCGTTTTGGATATTTTTGCCAATAAAATCAATCTTCTTATTCCATGGGTTTGCACTAAAACGAGAGGAAACAACCCCGTTGTCACCCGTAAGGTTCTAGAACTGCTTCACACTTCATATTAACACTGCCACATGCTTAACGAACTTGAAACGATGGCTACAAATAATTATCTCATAACTTAAACGATAAACTGTTGCGCGCTATTCCGTTTCCACATTTCGTTGTCCCTGACACCTTTGCGTGTTCCAAATTTGTTTCTGTTTATTTTCGTGCTCCTCGTAATATATTGCACTTGACCACTGCGTACTTGTGCTATTTCAGTTATGTTTATAGCAGTCGTAATAACAAGAGATCCCATTACAGGGATTCGATCACTTAAAGACCTTTTTGTACTATACTTGCTACAACACCCTGTACCATATTTGAAACCGATAAACTGAAGCTGAAACTCAACTAAAAGAACAAATTCCTTCCAGAGCCTTCTCGTATATATCGAGTTGCCATGATCACTGATGTAAAGTGCATTTTCTATCTTCTCGCGCAAAGTTACTTCTTTTCCCTTCACTCATTGTCGATGCATCTAATGACTTGAACCACTTGCTCTGTTCCATAGCCCCTATAAGTGACGCTTCTCATTTCTAGTCTGCTGTGGAAGAACATTTCTATCTATGCAGCCGAATACGTAGCTCTTTATTTGTGTTTCTTATGATACCGGGTGTCACAGCGAACACTTTGAAAAATATTTAAATATTGCCTGTGGCAGATAGCAGAGTTGTAGTCCACAAGCTGGTGTACTCGAAAAGGCGGACAATACTTGCACAAAGAATGAAATGAAAAATCGACTAATTACCAGAACTTTATTAATTAAGTTTTAACTAATTACCTTATGGCACATGTTGCAAACATTGTAGCGGAGGAATTCGCAGTGCGGATCCACTTGAAACAAATTCTCAGGATGACGCCAGTTTCGAGATATTAATTCTCGTACTTTGCGGAGAAATGCATTGGCATTCCGGTTAGTTTTGTTCTTCAGGGCATAAAATGACGTTTTGTTAAGAAAGTAAGTGCAGTGGCTGTGCAGTTTTACCGCAAGTTTCATGGCACATATCTCGTAAATGGTGTCATCCACACAATCTTATTTCGAGTGGGTATGCCTTGGACTCTCACCCGCTGGAAATTGTAAATTTCAGTATGTACCACAAGGCAATTAGTTAGCAACTCGAGTAGTGCATTTTCCTTGCTTAGTCGTTTATGCATTTCAATTCCATGTGTTATTGTCCGTCACAGGCAATTTTAAAAAATCTTTGAACTTGTTATCTGAAACACCGTATATATGTAGAAGCACACTCTGTTTTGTGAAGCTCTGGCATGGAATTTGAATAAATAATTAAGAAAGTAAATAATAAATGAATATGCATCTGCCAGAAGTAATTGCTCTCGGGTCGAGTGATGCCCCCTATTCCGAGCACTAGTGTCCCGTAATGGTCTACTACTAAACATGGGGTACGCCTAGGAATGCCTCATAACGGTATGCAGGCATCACCAATTGTGTCTGCCTTCCACAGCGGCTTCAAGCAGTAAGTGAAAAACATGGACCACCAAAACATAAACACCGCATAGAGTGAAGGAAGTGAAAGTTCCTTCTTTGGTTGCACCTCTTTCACCTCCTACGATGGTACAAACCTTTCTAGATTAACCACCCTGTGCTCGCAACATCGTCTGTGTTCAACACGGCCAACACCGCAGACGACGGGACAAGACGGACGCAAGATACAAGCCGGACAGATGCGCTGTATTGTTTGGGTATCTGCTCTCCCATCGTTAATGGCATCTGTTATTGTGCACTCCAATGCCTGTAGGTGGGGGTTCCTTAAGGCGACAGCCTTAAGTGGCTCCTTGCAATGACTCATGCTTAAAGAACGCGGCGTCTAGTTAAGTGGTGCAAAAAATATCATCAGCAGCAATGGCTCATACCCCCGTAAGCAAGCAAGATACAATGGCTCATACATCCGTGACTAAGCAAAAAAAAGAAGTGCAATGATTCGTACACATTCAAGGCAGAGGCTACAAGCGCTCAACAAAGCGAAGGGAACAGTGCATACAATCATTTAAATCCGCCGTACAACACGTAGAACGGCATACGTTTCAATAACGAACAAGTTCAAAACAAGCATCTGTACCATCGATAAAGCATTGCATACCTGCCCGGAAGTACGCTACGGCCAAGGATGCTCGCCAAGCGAGAAACGAGGTGCGACGTGCGAAGAGGCGGCAGCAAGGCGTTCTACCGCTAGTGCGGCCCTGCTGAGAGGATGCAACGTTCGGTCGAAGAGAAACGTCGTTGGCGCGGGTCTGACACTGCTATAATAGCGCGTGAAGCAGCAGCTAAGCGTCGAAAACGAGCAGAAGCCGAACTGCGAAAGCAGCAACGCGACGATGCGAGACGGCACTAGTAGAGAGGAGGCCGAAACTCGCGGACAACGGCTTGCCGCGCATTTGCTCCACACTGCAGCTCTTTCCGTCTTACAAGAAGTCGGATCCCTCCGACCACACAACTTGATGCATCGCCAAGTGTGCAGCAGGCTTTCGCCTTCTCATGTTACAGGTTGTAGCATGTTAGCGTAACATGCTACAACGTGCTCTGCAACTTGGTAATTTATATGTTTGCGATTCAAGCAATAATGAAAAAGTCCACGAATTAAAAACAATTAATTAGTTAATACTTCGTGAAGACAAAATACTGACTGTAAGTACACACAGCCACGAGTACTATGCAGTCAGTACGATTTCTCTACAACTCTTGGGACAACTCTTGGGACACAGTGAAGGGGGACACACGAGCGCTCGTGTGTCCTCCTTCACTGTGTGCTTGTCGATTGTGCGCGCTAAATATTTCACTATGAATTTGTACCAACTTGCCCAACTATCAGTTCTGTGGTATGCCAATCGTTGGTAAAATCCCCCTTTAAAGGCTTCGGAGTTAAACAGAAAAGTTGCTTCTAGATAATATGCGATACATTTGTGTAGAAGGTGGAATTTGTACGCCACTATTGTCAGCGTATTTAGTAATTAGGGGCAGCTTCACATAACTGTTGAGTTAGTTCGGCAGCACAGATTAAAGATCGCTCTCTACGTATAACTTGTCGCGCCAGCGACGGATCTGGTTATGGTCCCAGAAGAGAACGGTCTGTGGTCAAGCCTGCTCGAAGTTGATTAGAGAGAGAAGCACAGTGAACGTCGAACTAGCCCAGTGACCGTTTTACAGTCTACGTGCGCATCTACTGTATAGCGCGAAGTGCTCACTCTCTCCCTGTTTTCCTCTTTCTATTCCCCGTTTGCCATGCCCTCTGTCTAGGGTAACAAACTGGACGCGCGTCTGGTTAACCCGCATACCTTTGTTCTTCGTGCTTCCTCACTGGCTCTGGCTCTCCACAAACGCTGAACCGCGTATTAAGCGTCGAAAATTATTTAAGACAAAGCAGCCTGTTTCGAGTAGTGATTGGAGCTCGAAGACTTTCTTTTTGTGTTTGGTTGAAAAACATTTATTGCCACGGACGTCGGCACTCTTACTTGGTGGCTTGACTTCAGTTAATTATCCGTTCCTCTTGCACTGCCCCTACAGAAAAATGAAAAAAAAATGCTGCTGATTAAGTTGATAGCCATGGCCTGTTTTTATTTAGCTTTCTTTTTTGCACTAACCAAATTGTGCACTGCTCAGTCATCGGTTGTGATGTTCTGCGGGTACTTCCCGAGAGAGCAGTAGCCACCCTTGCAAACGCCGACTTTGTACGAGCCGAGTCCTGCCTGCGAGTTTCTTTTCGTCGGCGTGTGACTGTACTCCAGCTGCAAAAGAAGAATAAAAAAGAGAAAAAACAGGTTTGACCTATTAGTTTGCATTTCCTACAAGAAATTTCGATTTCTCGTCTCTCTCCAAATGACTTTCTCCGAAATCAGAAAAACGCCTCGAAAATCAAAGCCGGACCACAACGTCTAACGAGGGAGCGAAGTGACAAAACCGCTCTAAGCGCACACTTCATTTCTCCTGTATGCATGGCAAACTTATCAGACTAACTATAAACATAACTCGTCTTGTGCTTGCGTTCATGGCCGACAACGAAACGCACTTCGATCAAAGCGAAGTGTTTTAAGTGTCAAGCATGAGTCGCCATTTCTCGGCATGACATGACGTGACAAGAAGGCTATTTGAGTCCTGGCGAAATGAGATTTAGGGGAGCCAAAGGCTTCCAAAGGTCATGTTGGTAGCTCCGCCCACGATGGGACCGGGAGACGAAGTCCCGCCGCAATGTCGTGGACCCTCTAGACAGCCTGGAGTTGAATGTGGGGATTGCTGCTCTTTCATGATCAATTCTGAAAATCTAGAAGTATACGCGCGAAAGGTTTGCTGCTTTCCGATTAGCGGGTCTATAGTGAGTCCTTGAGCCTTTCTTCGGTCGCCATAGTCACATGGTCGCTCATTTCTTCGTCTGATTTGTGGGAGCGTTTGGCCTTTTGGTACGAGGCCCTGCGTTGTCTACTCTATTGGGGACGCCTCCCGTTGTCACCACGTTGGTGTCAACCTTTTGTTATGTGTGCGAACGAAAGGAGGAGCGAGAAAAGCACAGCGCGAGCTAAATGCCGCTCCAAGCACGTGGGTACGGTAGGATATAGATTGTGTCAAGCGGTTGCCATGGCTCAGAAAGAAAAAGTCAGCCGGGCAGTGAAGAGAAAGGATACGAGCTCGGGCACCATTCAAGCGCTGGAAAACGTGAGGGTTACGGCAAGTGTTATCAGGTGGACGCTTCCCTCATGCGGAGGTTCACGAGCGACCTATTAAACATTGCGAACACTGGATATTACCAACTGTTTGCGACGTAAGATAAGCGGAATGTGAATTGCTCTAAGTGTAAAGGTGGCTTCCACCTAATCGAGTGTCGTGCTACGCTTATCCACATGGTAGGAAGAAAAAGATCCAGAAGGGAGCGTCAAGGTGCAACCTTGAAGCCTAGTCGATAATGATATAAAAAACTATTAGGCCTAAGTCACGTGATAGGCAGGCGATAACGTCTTGTCGTCTACCTTTTGACGCGAACAGTTCTGCGCCTTCTATTGAACAAGCAAACATTCGTAACGTCTAAGCCTACTGACTCTAAATGAAAAACTGGTAGAAAAAAAGAGGCAACCACGAAAGCGCAGCAATGTTGCTACGTCTAACCTTTGTAACTCTAAATATATTCACGATATGGATCCAAGAACAAGCATTTACGTGTACCGTGTACGTGTATCACGCACAATGTCTAAATAATATTTTGTAAGCCTCCAGGTTTCTGCCCTGTAGGTGAGTGCTGGTAAGACACAGCTATTATACACTTTTCTTGTGAGGGATAATGGCAACCGGCTGTTCATGATCTGACAATGCCTGCCAAACGCACCCCAGCCCATTCTTATTCTTCTGGTTATTTCCATCTCATGATCCGGATCCGCCATCACTACCTGCCCTAAGTAGATGTACTCCCTTACCACTTCCACTTTCTCGCTACCTATTGTAAATTGCTGTTCGCTTCCGCTACTGTTAAACATTACTTTAGCCCAAGACCACGGCTTGACAGAGCTGAAGCAGGTGACTGTTGCCTCCAAAAAGCATGCGCAAAAGTTACCGCGAATCAATCAATATCTTGAATCCTCCGGCGACCTTGTGAGCCTATTCGTTCCCGAAAACCACCACACAGACGGGCCGCGGAAGAGATGGGTGGCGTCAGAAAAGGTTGACTTCCTTAGGCTAGCTGAGTGACGTAACGTTCCATCCTAGGTTTTTTTTCCCCTCCTTACTTGTCTGTGATGAATGTCAACTTCCCCTTCCTTGAGTTCGCTAGCACATTCATGCTTTCCGTAGAATTAAGTTTAATAGCGTGGGCAGCTTGCTACTGTTTACTAGCGCCCTTGTGCCGCACCCAATGATTGCGCATAGCTTCTGTTCAATATTCACAGCAACCGCAATGCACAAATGATACTGGCGATATATATGGTATCTTAAGAGATAAGAAGAAAGGCCCCTATATACTATACAGTTAGTATATAGTGTAGACATATATATATATATATATATATATATATATATATATATATATATATATATATATATATATATATATGTCTACACGCGTTTCGCGTGGGTTGCACCGACGCCTGCCCAAAGCTAGAAGCTCGCACGATTTCATTGCACCACCAATTATATTGTTACGGAAGGAGGAAAGAAGACAGAGGAAGAAGAAGATCGTGAGACGCTAGCTGCTGCGTGTTGTTGGTGGCAGCCATCTTGTCTACGCTGGCTCATCCTGTAAATATATTGTAAATACAGTCTTTATAAACTTCTAACATCCCCGTAACATATTGGTGGGAGGTGCGGGGTACCACGGCTGGAAAGGGAGCTCCACAGTGGACGTCGCATCACCGTCCGCACCCCGAATGACGGTGAGCACGCGGGATCAACGTCGTTGCCGCCTCCAACGTCACCGTCGCCACGTACGTCGCTGTCGCCTTCGGTTGTGGTTGTGCAACCCAAGGATCCTGGAACTTTCTGCGGGACCGATGGCGCCGACGTTGTAGAGTGGGTGGCTATGTGTGAACGCGTGAGTGGAATCAACAGATGGGACCCTACGCTTACGCTAGCCAACCTGTTATTCTACCTATGAGGCACGGCAAAGGAGGGGTGCGAAAACCACGAAGAGGAGCTCGCCACCTGGGACCAATGCAAAGAGAAGCTGACAGACATGTTTGACAAACCAGCCGGCCGTAAAATTGCCGCAAAGCAGGAACTGGCCTCCCGTGCCCAATCCCCCACGGAGTCCTATGTCTCGTACATCCAGCACGTGCTGGCACTTTGTAGTAAAGGCGATCGCGACATGACCGAAGCTGAAAAGGTCGGGGACATGCTTAAGGGCATTGCTGGCGACGCCTTTAATCTGCTCATGTACAAAAGCTGTTCTACAGTAGATGCCATCATTAAACAGTGCCGACAATTCGAGAAGGCAAAAAGCCGACGTGTCTCGCAACCATTCGCCAGACTTCCTAATACTGCCGCAACGTCGACATGTGAAGATCAACTCTCACAGCAGCATGCGTAGCCATCAAAGGAGGTGGTGTGAATCGTTCGACGTGAACTTGATGCGACGGTGCCCGCAGCTTTCTGTTCGCGTAGCCCTGATGCTGGCACTTTTCCGGTTCCCCTCGTACAAGCCATCGTTCGCCAGGAACCTGAAAACATTGGTTTACATTCTGTGTGTGCTGTCGCCAATCCCAGAACTATCGAACGCCCTTCTACTATTTTCGCTCCACTCCGACGCTTCTCTCCGCGTTATCGCAACCCGAGTGAGTGGAGAACTGCGGACGACCAGCCGATATGTATTACCTGTCGCCGCATTGGTCATGTCGCCCGATACTCTCGCAACTCGTGACCCTCAACACCTCGCACGCCGACCAACCTGAGCCGTTTTGATGGAAATGCCCGCAATCTTTCGCCCACCGCCGAGTCTGACAGCACCGCCAACTCTGCTCGAAAAACGTGGTAGATCCGCTCACCATCGCCGCGCGGACACCAGTCTCGTTCACCGCAAACACGTCGTCCATTTCTCCGTTCGCGGCAGCCACGTCGCCTTTCGTCCCCTATGGCCTTTGGCCGCACCCTTTCGGAAAACTAAGAAATGCAGCCCTCGGAGGTGGTGCTGCATTGCCTACTACAGCAGCAAATCCTTGGTCTGTGCCCTCAAGCAGAAGTGTAATAGGCGTTAAAATAGATGGCGTACCTGTCCAAGCACTCGTCGACACTGGAGCCCACGTATCTGCGAGGAGTGCTAGCCTGCGTAGACGTTTAAAGAAGGCCCTCACCCCAGCAGCTGCCCCAGTGCTTCGTGTGGCCGACGGCGGCGTGCTAGTTGCTCTTGGAATGTGTACTGCGCGTTTAAGTATAGCCTGCCGCCCTACTTCTGTTCTCTTTGCTGTGATCGACAACTGCCCTCACGACGTTATCCTTTCATTGGACATTTTATCCATTCATTCTGCTCTCATCGACTGCGCGACCGGCGTTCTTCAGTTAGAACTGCCTCAACTCACCGGTGATCCGAGCGCCGTCCCACCGCACTTGTACTCGCTTCACGATGTGCGCCTGGTACCCGAGGCAGTGACTCACGTCACTTGTACCGCTCAGCCACAGGTTCCTGACGGTGAATATGTGCATGGCGCCATCTTCGACGTGCTTTTAAACCGGAACGTTGCTGTTCCGCATACGCTGGTCACGGTTACTAATAACGAACTCGTTCTACCGCTTCTGAATTTCAGCGTGTGCCCTCAATTGATTCCGGCCGGCATGTCATTGGCCAGCGTTTCTAGTGGTTCTGAATTTGACATTGATAGTCTGAATGCCGATAGTTTCTTGACGCCAATTGCAGCTCACAGGTCTGGTTCCTTAACGGATGACCTCGTGAAAATGATTGCACCTGACCCCGCCTCTGCAAAGGCCACGGACTTCTTAAATGCTGCTTGAATCTGCAGTGAAATCTTTGATTTCGGCGACAGGCCCTTAGGCCAAAAATCTGGTGTTCACCACTGTATAAATACTGGAGACACGAACCCTATTCGTCGGCGTCCCTATCATGTATCGCATGCTGAACATCGAGTCATCCAAACAGATGTGGACAAAATGATCCGCAAAGGGGTCATCGAGCCATCAGCCAGCCCTTGGGCTTCGCCTGTCGCCCTTGTGAAAAATAAAGATGGTACCTGGCGTTTTTGCGTCGACTATCGCTGCTTAAACAAGATCACGCGAAAAGACGTCTGGCCGCTACCATGCATCGATGACGCCTTAGGCTGCTTGCACGGAGCTAAATACTTCTCGTCCATCGATCTTCGATCCCGCTACTGGCAAATTTCAGTTGATGAAATGGACGGCGAGAAGAGGGCCTTCATCACGCCGGATGGCTTATATCAGTTCAAAGTCATGCCCTTTGGCCTATACAATGCTCCTGGGACATTTGAACGTATGATGGACTCTCTTCTGCGAGGCTACAAATGGACCACCTGTCTTTGTTACCTTGACGACATTATTGTTTTTTTCTCCCACGTTCGGCAGCCACATTACCCGACTCGCTGCCATTCTTGCGGTCTTCCGAAAAGCCGGCCTCCAATTGAACTCCACGAAGTGTCAATTCGGGCGCCATCAGATCACCGTGTTTGGACACCTGGTTGACGCATCCGGTGTTCAACCAGACCCGGAAAATTTCGCGCCATACGCCGTTTCCCTGTGCCACGTTCTGCTTCTTACGTGCGCTGCTTCATCGGCCTGTGTTCCTACTTTCCCCGTTTCGGCAAAAACTTCGCCGACGTTGCTCGGCCTTTGACAGATCTTCTAAAGAAGAACGCGCCATTCTCATGGGGCCCGGAGCAGGCTCACGCGTTCGCTGCTCCCATCGGGTTTCTGACCACCCATCCCATACTTGCCCACTTTGATCCATCTGCACCAACTGACGTCCACACTGACGCAAGTGGCCAATGGCATCGGCGCTGTTCTCGTCCAACAACAGAATGGTGCCGAGTGCGTGATAGGCTACGCCAGCCGCCTGTTGTGACCTGCCGAGAGAAGTTACTCCATCAGCGAGCGGGAGTGTTTGGCTTTAGTTTGTTGTCGCCAAGTTCCGGCCATATTTGTCGGCCGCATGTTTTCGGCAGTTACAGACCACCGCGCACTCTGCTGGCGGTATTACCTCCGGGAACCGACAGGACGGCTTGGTCGCTGTGCTTTGCGGCTCCATGAAGTTTCCTTTATTGTCAATTACAAGACTGAACGCCTCCACAAGGACTCTGACTGCCTCTCTCATCACCCCGTGGATCCCCCCGATCCTGCTGCGCATGATCCGGTGACCTGCGTGATGGCTTTTACTGACATGACCGACATGCGCGCTGAACAACAACGCGACGAATCCTCACAGCCCATCATCGCCGGAGTGCAGTCTGGCAGCACTGACGGCACGTGCCGAATGTTTGTGCTGCACGACGGCATCTTCTACCACCGCAATATGACCACTGACGGCCTTGAGTTGGTTCTTTGTCCTTCCTCGTCATCTGCGATCCATCCCTCTCGAACAACTTCACAATGCACCGACGGCGGCACACATTGGAGTTTTGCGCACATACGACCGCGTACGACGCCGCTTCCTCATGCCGGGTCTCTACCGCTCAGTGCGTCGCTATGTCACAACTTGCGAATTGTGTCAGCGCCGGAAAAAACCTCCCCTGACACCTGTCGCATCACTCCATCCAATTGAAGTTCCCTCTGAACCGTTCTTTCGCGTAGGCCTTGACCTGCTTGGCCCTTTTCCGACGACAACTAGAGGGAATAAGTGGATCGCCGTCGCTACTGATTACGCGACACGCTACGCGATAACAAAGGCGTTGCCGAGTAGCTGCGCAACCGACGTCGCCGATTTTCTCCTCCTTGACGTTATTATCCACCATGGTGCGCCTCGACAGTTACTTACAAACCGCGGCCGCTTGTTCTTGTCTCGAGTTGTCGATGACCTCCTCCGCTATGGTGCCACTGAGCACAAGCTGTCCACCGCCTACCACTCAGAAACGAACGGTCTTACGGAACCTCTCAAACGAACAATCACAGAGGTGCTGTTTATGTACGTCTCCAAGAATCACCGTGACTGGGACGCCACGCTGGCCTACGTGACGTTTGCGTATAACTCGTCCCAACATGACACCGCAGGATATTTGCCCTTTTATCTTTTGTATGGTCGCAACCCCACATTGCTGTTTGACACCATCCTCCCTTCTGGGCCACATTTTGCAACCGAGTACGCTCGTGAAATCATCGATCGAGCTCACATGGCACGTCAAGTCGCCCGATCTCATTTATCAGCCTCGCATCATATACAAAAACAGCGTTATGACCGGTGCTATCGCGATGTTAAGCTCGAGCCAGGTGCTTGGGTGCTCCTTTGGTCATCATGTCGTCGGGTTGGCCTCTTCCAGAAGCTTCTATCTCGCTACACAGGGCCTTATGAGTCCTACGTCAAATTAACGACGTAAATTACGACATTTCGCCGCTACACTTTGATGCGTCCTCAGGTCCGACGCCTGTTGACGTCGTGCACGTTTCGCGGCTGAAGCCATTCTTCGCCTATACCATGCGCCGAGACGGCGCTTTACCACCCGGGGTCCTGTTACGGAAGGATCAAAGAAGACAAAGGAAGAAGAAGATCGCGAGACGCTGGCTGCTGCGTCTTGTTGGTGGTCAGCCATCTTGCCTAAGCTGGCTCATCCTGTATTGTACAGTCTTTGTATACTCCTAACATCCTCGTAACAATATGTAGACTGATGCGCGTCCATTGCAAGCAACATCTTGCACAAAAGCCGGACAGATCCAGAGTGACTAAATACAGAAACAGGCCATAAGCAAGTGCCTTTAGCCGAACAAGGAATTGAACGCTGATATTACGAAGAGACGAATACAAAGACACAACCACGGCACCTGCGATTAACCTTTCGTGTTCACCTTTATATTAGGAGAATGCCAGCAAACTTGAGAGTAGAAAAAGAATCAAGAGGCAGACATAGACAAAGAGACAGAAAGGTGGCAGCCACCTTTCTGTCTCTCTGTCTATGTCTGCCTCTTGATTTTTTTTCTAGCTTTCTGTCTCTTTGTCTATGTCTGCCTCTAGATTTTTTTTCTACTCTCAAGTTTGCTGGCATTCTCCTAGTATAACCATGTACCAACTAGCCCAACAAGCCACTCTCGTGTTCATCTTGTTTGCCCTGCACAGTTCGTTTAGAGTGAATGAACAAGTCCACTCTCGTAATCAGTGCAACACGCTGTATATCAGGAGCCACAGGGTTGGTTTAGTGGCTTGGTGTGGGGCTGATAAAGACGAGGTCGCGGGATCGAATTCCGGCCGCGGCGGCCGCATTGCGATGGGTGGCGAAGTGTAAGAATGCCTGCGTACTGGTCATGGGGTGCACGTTATTGAACCCCAGGGGGTGGAAACTAATCTGGAATGCCCCCACTATAGCATGCCTCATAATGACATCGTCGTTTTGGCACGGAAAACTCCATAATTATTTTTTTTAATATCGGCAGTCCTATGTATACCGTGATACACTATACAGCAGCAGCGGTGGGGAACTAGTAGCGCGCCCGCCTCCTGTGCGGGAAGTACCCGGATCGATTCCCAGTGCCTCGTGGAAGGCACCGGTTTTTCTTAATGGGTAGAGATGCCCCCCGGCGTGGCACTCGGCTGCTTGTAGGGATTTACATCTTGAAAGGGGGCCGTCATATATATTTGCGAAGGTCTCTGGGCGCCCCTTATATTCCCAGCACAGCAATGGTGAAATATTCGAGCATCTGCCACTGTGCGAGGCAGACGAAGGTTACGGCCGGGTGCCCATACCGGTAAAATATGTACAAGGGCGCTTCCGGCCCGGTGCTCAGCGAATGCGGGCGCACCACGCTTGGAAAATACACTCAGCTGATGGGCAGATTATCGGAACAGAACCGGTGGAAATTCCTTTCGAACCTCTGCATGGTCGCATTTCGAGGTGATGATCCCTGGAAAAAACCGAGCGCAGGGCAGGGGCACATCTCTACGTATTAGAAAAACCTGTGCTTTCCAGGTATAGCCCTAAGATTCGATCGGAGTGCCTCCCACTTATCAGGCGAACGCTCGACCATTTCGCCGCTTCATTGGTGGCTATATTTTACTTACCAAGCATTTAACACCGTCGATGCGATTTTCGAACACACTGTAGCCGCATTCAACCTGGCAGGAAGCCACCACGATGAGCTGCAATAATTTGGCAAACTCTCACATGCATGACCCTGGACATACAACTGTGACAGCAATCTTCACTCGTGCAACACATATCGCATGTTAGTGATGTTGAGAACAATTGAAAGCAACAGCTCTCACTCAACTTCCCTCTCGCATGTCCATAATTCGGGTTATGTTGCCAATTTTCGAAATGAAAAGTGCGATTTTTCTGCAACGTCCATGCACAGGACAGATTTGATCGCTTCTGTTTAGTGATTTAAGAGCCGTATAAAGGAAACAGAATGCTTGAGTACGAAAAAAGACAGTGCATGAATTGAAGATGAAAGCTGTCTGCTGGGGCACGACCATTCGACTCTGTAAGCAATAAAGCAAATTTTCGGCTGAAGAATGTAGTGCTCAACAACTTTGACGGCTATTGATGCGGAAGTGTCAAATAGCCTATTGAGGGATAAAGTCGGCGTCTGTCGTGTGAAGCAACGAAAGGGCACTACGTTACCATTGGCTGCGATGCCGCGTCCCGAGTGTGTCGCGACGAAACAAAGGGGGCGAAAGGGAACACCTGCTGCACACTATCGCGCTAAGTGTTGCGTGAGGGGAGAGGGCATCGCCGCGACGCCACGTCACCATCACCCTCACTCTCGGGAGCCGGAGCGTGGCCCGTATTTTTCTCCCCCCCTCCCCCCCCACTGGACGTAGCTGCTGCACGCGGCTGCCGGCCTTAGTGGCCGCTGCTGGTTCCTCGGTCTCTCGTCGCGCAGGAGATTTCTGACATGTGGTGCCGGCACCGCAGGCTGCTGCTGCTTGTTGTCTCGGGCATCATGTACCGCTACGGTACTTTGCTCGCAGCACAAAACTCGAAGCACCGCTTAGCGGCGTTCAATTGGGCATTATTGCTTTCGCATTACCAACTGATCAGAAGTGCTTAGGTGTACTCGGATTTTTTATACACCCTGTGGTATCCCAGTGGCCACGGCGTTGCGCTACTGGGCTTGAGACTACGGATTCAATTTCCGCCGCGGCGGCCTCATACCGATGGGGGTGGAATGCAAGAACGTTCGCGTACTTACATTAACGGTGCATGCGTATGAAACCCATAGGGTGAAAATTAATGCGGAATCTCGCAGAACTGCGAGCCACATATATATGAGATGGTAGTTTATGCACGTAAAAGTACTGAACTTAAATAATTTAATTTGATCGCTACTGTTTGTAGCGATGTTTCTTAACCCTTATTGGCAAGGCAAGGCTACGTCACACGCTCCTTGCTTACTAATTTATTCGTACAGGACTCGAGAGGTATATTCGTCGCAACTTGCGCATTGCCCATCTAACATCCGTAAATTAGCATTCGCATCATTTATACGCCCTCAGCTTGAGTTCGCGTCCCCTATATGGTCTCCCTACCATGAATACTTAATCCGCATGTTAGAAGCCATCCGAAACCGGGCTAGTCGATTTATTTCCCGAAATTACAGCTACCAGTCAAGCATTACTCAAATAAAACTCGACCTTTCCCTTCAATCACTGAGTAGCCGACGTGACATAGCACTCTTGTGCTTGCTCCATATATATGTTCACCAAATGAAGCCATCAAATTCCCACTGGAACGCGCGTCTTGCACATCACGACGACTTTATAATGATTTAAGCCTCACTCGCATTTATGGCAACACAAGCGCACTTAACTTCTCGGCTCTACCACGAGCGACTCGGTTATGGAATTCGCTTCCAAACAGCACTGCCGCTCAAGTGAGCAATGATAAATTCAGACAACTGCTGAACCTACAGTCTCCATCATAACAAATGTATTCATCTGTACATATGTCACGTCATATAATACGTGTTACATATGGGTCATGACTTTCTTTTTGTTGTTGTTATTGTTGTTTCAATTTTGTTTGCTTTATGTGCTCGCGCTATGTACGTTATTTTGCGCGAGTGTTGCATCGCTTTTTATGTTACCGTGAATTGTACTTTTCATTCCTTTCCCGACAACTCTTTGTATTGATTTACCGTTTTTATTTGGTGCACTGTTTTGCAAGCACGTGATCATTATCAACATTTTTAGCACTAACATTTTTTTAGCGCTGATATATCTATTTTCTCTTGTCATTTGTTCAATGACGCCCCCTTACTCAATGCTCCCCTTGGGGCCTGTAAGGTACTTTGAAATAAATAAATAAATAAATAAGTAAATAAATAAATAAATAAACACTGCTTCATAGCGCACAGGTCACTGCACGGACGGTTCAATATTTTCTCATTTCTTGAATACCGATGAAGGATGTGTCATTAGTTGCCACTGCTTCTAGACCCTCTTTTTTCTATGAGGAAGCTCGCGGATAATTAACATCGGATGTCTTAGCTCATCGTTTGAGCGGTTGAAGCAGTGTTCATACGTACAAACATGTTCTTACAACGCATATGTTTGAAACCTCTCTTGGCTTCGACAAGAGGAAGGCGCGAAAGCACTAGCGAGATTTAAAGCTGTCTGGTCTAGCCATTAAACTTTTAATTTCGGCCGCGAGGCTACAACGTCGTATGTGCGGGTATACTTCCTTTATTTGCCATTGTTGAAAACTGGGCGAAATGTTTGTTGGCAATATGAAATACGGTTGCAGCGCCAAGAAAGAAGACGACATCAGCATGAAATGCACAGGACGTGTGATGTATATCAACTGGCTTACTGCGCGAGTGACTGCATGCATGAAAGGTGCACTCGCATCGAAATTCGAGAGTGCATGTCGTGCCATGCAAATAACCCCCACGTGCATGTATTACAGCTTTATCGCGTGTTTGTGTTGACGCATTCGTCTTCCTGAGCGCTGTAGCCATGTTTCTTATATTTATTCTTCTGAAACCGTGTACGCTCCGAATGCTCACGGTCGCGTAGCTTCAGCGGTTCTTTAACGGGAAATTTCAAATACATGTTCACACTGATGAAAATACAGGGATGACACAGCGGGAACCAGCTTTCCGTGTTCACAGGTATGTGTTTATAGTGCGACGCTCACGAGGGACAGGAATTTACACAGTGGCGCTTGAATTTTATTCTGATTGCAATTATATGAACACTCGAGGCGCGTGCGCGCTGTCGGCGACGCTGTGCGGTTTCGGTATCGACGGTGCCTCGTTTGCGGCGTCTCGCCAAGTTGCCATCCCCGCGTACTATTATAGAACACTGTCTCAGGAGCTTCCGCGAAACGCTAAACCTTGCAGTCGCTTTCAATATTATTCGCCTTCCGAGCGAAATTATCCTTTTTCAAGTTAACTTGCATTGGCTCACAAGGGGCGTTGTCGTGGTCACGCAAAAAAAACCAATTGCTCCCAGACCAGAGCAGCGGTGGGAAAGGCCGGTTTGATTAGTTGACAGCTTTGCCGGCGAAAAAGCGTGAGTCATTAGTAAGGATTCGAGCTACATAGGCACGCGCTTACGGCACGCGCGCAACCAATCAGAGCAGTTTCTCTTCCTCCGGAGAGAGAAAGGGCAGGAAAAGGTTTCGCGCACGCTGCGCCGGCTCCCTTTCCGTTGAGTTCAGTCTTGGAAAACGCATGGGACGGCCACGCTTAGTGAGTTATCCCGAGGACCAGGCAGCCTTCGACGAGCGGTGGCGAGAACTCGCCCGTGAAAGGGCTCGCCGTCGGAGCGCCGATCCAACCATTACAGCCGCGCGAGCCCAGGTGATGCGACAGCAACGAGAACACCCCGAGCTCAGGGACCCGGAGGCCAAAGCAATCCGGCACCGTTACCTGTAGGTTACCTAACCGTGACGAAAATCAGGCGCGCGCAGGACGAGCTTCGCTTACCCCCATTTTCCGATTGGAGAAGGGTTGGTCGTCATTTTTTTCTTCTTTCATTCTTTTTTCTTAATTCCGGCTCGAGTCGTCGGAGTATGTTATTTTTTATTTGCATACACCTTTTGGCGCGCGTTTATTGCGATAGCAATTGTACGAAGACAACGAAGCCAAATTAGACGCGCCGTTAACGCACCCTTCAATCGGCTCGGTATCAGAACCAGGGACAGCATTTTGTCCTCCGCTGCTGGCATGAGACGCCTGGTACCTGGCGTCTCAGGATGCTGAGACGCAGGACAGAGAGACGCAGCAGGACGCTGTTCCTTCTGCCCAGCAGCAGTTGCCTTGCGGGATACGGCGCCCCAACGTGTCACACTCGCGTCTTGTTGGAACACCGCGCGAGATGTCCTAACGCAACGCTAATCCTTGCTTTCACCGTCAATGTTTCGCCTTTTCGGGCTAAATTGACCAATTTTTTTAGCCTAATAAGCCACGGGAAACGAAGAGCCAGAGCTGCCTCTTTCAAGATATATGACTTAAGACAAGGAATGTGCTGACGAGATCGAGGAAAGTATAAAAGTTGATCTAGCTGTCAGCAGCGCCGCAAGCCACCGAAGAAACCACTTCGTCGTCGCACGTACACTGGCAGGTATGACAGTCACGTAGTCCGATATCCTGCAGTTGTACGAGTCTTCATTGATATGCTCGTGTGCCGGCGGAGAGTCTGGGGCTGGAGAGCAAAGCAAAATAAAGATATCCGTTTTTGATCGTGTTAACCGAAAATATTTTCATTTGCGCCGCGTTTTCAGCTTTTAAAGTAATTGTGAAACACAAATCTAGTTCGTCTTTTTTCGTTTCGTCATTCAATCTAGAAATCAATAGGCTATTATGTATAGGGTACGGGCCCGAGTAGTCCATGCCTTCGCAATTAATTTGTTTTCGGCCCGTTGGGCATTCGCAACCCACAGGCAGTTTGCGACTAGATTTGCATTATCTTCCTGTCAAACATGTAAGAGCTTTACAACACATTGGCACATGTATGAATTATAACGGTAGATTTTAAGAAAACGTCGCCAAAGAATTGGGTTCCAACTGCACGCCGATTACAGCCCCGCTGGCAAGGTTATAACTATATCAAACTAGCAGTAACAACGCATTCGTTCTTACTCCTCTTCCCATTTTCATGTCATTCGGTGATCACCACTTGATGTATCCGTCTATCTCTTATCTCCGATAGGTAATCATAAATGTAATTAGTGCAGTGTTTCTGGACGCGGTCAACTCTGCATCTAAAAAGTTCCACTAACAGCTTTGCGATAAAAGAAGCTATCTTGTTGATTGTGTGATTTGCTAGAACTTCGAGCACGCTGTTTTTAATTTGAAGCTGTATATGGCTAGGTTCTTGAAAAAAATTCATGCGTAGATAGAGCCATGTAGATCGAGAATTTCTCTCCATACATGGGCCGATCCCGAAGTCGGCGTAATACTGGGCCGACCCAAGGCGGAGGTGAAGCAGCCTTTAAGCACTCCGCTAACTAGCAAAAATAAGTTTAATATCTTAGATCCAAATACAACCCGTATCAGATTAAGCTGGTAAGAGCAGATAGCACACTTTGACCCGCGTGGGCCACGTATGTCTAGGTTCGCACCGCCTCTCGGCGTTCCAAGCGCTTGCGTATTTCCCTTCCTCTCCTTCCGCTCTCCCGTGGTAGCGTTCCCTTAAGAGTGCTGCCCGCCAGGACTGCGAGGTGGAAGGAAATGCGAACCGTCCATGTCGCTCCGATCCTGCGAACTTCGAACGTTTCGCCGGAGCAACTGCCAGATTTCAGCGGGAGTTTCTAGGGGACCAATTTTGTGCGCCCTGTGTTGTGTGCGATCGCTTGGGCTTTTCGAGGAAACTCACAATCGCCACTCCACTGTGGGTCTTCAACCAACGCACGATCGCCTTGGCTACGGTGAAGCACCGTGTGCCCTCGGAGTGCGGTGAGATGCGTGTCTTTTCTACGTGCCTGAATTCATTAGTATATGGTGTCGTGCCGCGTTTTGCAACAGTGCATGCGTATGGTTACCCCCCGGTGCCTCATCATCTTCCGAGGCTCAACATCGCTGAGGAGCGATTAGCCGAGCCTCGCCTTCCGTTTTTCTGCATATGGCGTGTGAAGCACGGCAACGGACAGTTCGCCATTAAGGGGCCCACATGCACAGCTTCGCTGGTAATCCACCTTCACAGAGTAGAATGGCACTGAATTTTATTCATTATTTGATCATGCTGCCCGTAAACGAAAATGGTTATCGCACGTGTAACCTCTCGAGATAAAACGAAGACAAGTAGATGAAGACAGAACTCCAAGAAGACGAGCTAGCCTCTATAAGCCTTAAGTGATTTCATATAACTTTTTCAACTACAATAACAATGAATGGTGCGCAAATAAAAATCAATTGTTTTCGAGCAGCCGCGCAGCTTGATGGTACTGATGCGTGTCGTGCATTTTTTAGACATGTGGTGGTAAAAATACAATGCATTGCTGATTGGTTTGCCATAGTTACGAACGTGATCATCAGCGTACCGGTCACCAGCTCGCACAATCGTGTTCTGTATGGGAATCATTCACTAGACTATTTATGCGAAGCAAGATAATACTATGGCGTCGCCGGACCAACCACTGGCAGCTCGGACTTGCTACCTAATACATACCAATCATTAATGTTTGCGCGGTGCGAATGGGCTAGCGCACAAAAAAATATAGTCCGCAAACAATAGATGATAATTTACAATGCACGCGAATGGCTGAACGCTTCAATAAAGCTATATTCGCTTTAAGTAAAGTACACCTTGCTACACCTTGTATCTCTTGCTATTTCTTACACACTTTGACGCGCTCGCGATGCATATCTCTAGTTTTCTGTTAGGTGCCTCCAGTGGGCATTAAATACACCTACAATGATGTAACGTAATGCGTGAACGGTGGTGGAATGTACTTTGAGTCTTCCAGCAAAGCAGCCCTATGCTTTGAACAATGGGCCACGATCACGCGCATGAAGATAGAGAACGCAAGAAAGTAGAGAAAGAGAGACACAGGGAGTTCAGACACATAGTAACAGCCCATCAATAGTACCGCAGGCTATCACAGCACAAGGTGAATTGTACCGCACAATGAACGTCAATTCAGACTAGAGGCCCTTGTGCAGGTCGGTTGTCTTTAAATCCTCCAGGTGGCCCTTCGTCGCCCTCATCTGCAACGGCTTACGAGGTCGGCATTCCAAAGCTGTTTGTTATGGTTAAAGTCTTTGACAAGAGTGAGCTAGGCAGTTGCAAGCGATTGTCTATACATGCGGAAGGCAGGCATACGTAACTATACAGTATAGAAACAGATGTCTCATTAAAGAAAGCAAAGATCAAGGAGAGATACGCCAAATACTAGACCGCGATAGACGTAGTAAATCCTCATTAGATCAAGCAGGCCAGGCAACGCCTTCTCGCCGCTTCTTTTCAAAGGAAATACCGATTAAGATCGTTATCACCGTCGGAAGCCTCACCGTACCGGTGCACTAGACCTACAGCGTCATGATGGGACAGTCTATTCCCTGTCAGCCACAAAATGTGCAATCGATGACGCTGCATTAGTGGATTTGCAAGCCAAAAATCGGATCCTTGCTACAGCTGAATATTCTGAATAGTCCGCATTAAGTAAATCTTATCCATCATTTAAACATGATCAAGATTGTCAATAATGGAATAGTGGATTCATTGTTACGAAAAATTCAGGGCAAAAACAAGGGAAAAAAATTCAAACAAGATGCAGCGCTCGGGACGTTTACTTCCTTTGTCTCTTGTCCTTGCACTGAATTTTTCGTACGCACGAATTTAGACGGGAATCCACTACACGTGTTTCTCCGACGCACATGCCGGCAGGCAAGTGAGTCGGTTGTAATCCGCTCGGTTATTCGAAACATGTTCGCAGGCCACTCGTTCGCTTACCTTTGTCGAGGCAGGCGCGATCAACGCATTGACCGACTTCGGTAACTCTCGGCCACCACCTACCAGCCGTCTTTAACTGAAAGAAATGTGTAAAAGATCCCTCACCACGACGCAGTTGATCATATACCAGTACTAAGCCTAATTATGATTAGAATTTATTACAGCTTTGTTTGCTTTTTGCGCCCATGTGGCCCTTGCGGCGATGAACACTATACATCATCATCATCATCATCTCTGTTTGGCCACCTTCTTGAAGTATCAAAACGTGCATTTACCTTACTGCTATTCTAGCAACGTTAAAATGAGATGTTTTGCGTACAGCTGCCCCGTTAGCGCTCAAATTTCTCAGCATTATTGAATTTTTCGGCAGCATCGTTGAACCAAAGACTTGACATCAGTGTCTCCATATTGTCAGGAAAAAGATATATAAGCAAGCCGCTATACGAATGCGGATTTGTTTTGCCACCTGTGTGCGTCTAGAGAAAGCAGCCCGAAAGCGTGAGCTGCAGGGAGAATTTGAGAGTTGAACGGCTTCGCTTTTATCTCGTCTCAACACCGATAAATTTGTGTGATATAAGTAGAAGCACGAAGAAGGAACGATATTAAGTGCTGCCCCTGCGAAGTAACTGTTACGCACACGACCTTGCCGCTGTTCTTCCTTCGTTGCCGAGAAGCAGTGAAATCAGTCCACGTCTATAGACAGAAATTTTATGCTACGTAAAATGTGGCGTGGCAAGCGTTCTGCTAGAATAAAATTAATCCAGTATGGTACGTAAATTCCTTCGCAATTTAACATTGTTATGTTGACAAATGACATTAGAGCTTATTTTCTTGCAATATGGGCTTCGATTGGAGCTCCTTATAGCCTCGCAGTGTTTATTTAGAGCAAGAATTCGTTTTACATTCTGGATGAAACAATTTCACTGTCTAATTCCCCCAGTGTAACTAAGTGATGGCACTTCCTAGTGTACTGGTCGCTGAGTCTATACGCATTTTCGCTAGGCTAAGTTATCTTTGTGCATAATTGTGCTAAATTTCATAGGGCTGGCTTATAATTTATTAAATTCTAGGGGGCCGGGAGGTATTCCATAGCTTCTCGGTCCATGCGACCACCACGCAAAGCCTGACTTTTTCAATTGGTTGGCAACATAGACGAACGTGCTCAAAGAGAACACGCGTGAACCATACCGCCGTGGATGCTCAGGGGCGTCTCGACGGCCTTGTGCGAGCGTTTTCAGGAAACACCTTGTCCTACCTAAATGGCTCCTATTCCACATATTCATTTCGCTATTAAATTAGTTCAAGGGCGCTAAGTATAGTAAAGTTATTCCGCACTGGTTTCTATTTCATTTCTGCCACTATCATCCTCCACGACTCGTGAAAAAAATGTGCTCACACTGACAGGCGGAAAGCAGGCTTCAGAAGAGCACTTATGATGTACAGTCCATTTTAGAAGACATCGGACCCAAATGCTCTGCTTATAAGTCTGAACTCCTAGCACTCAATAACAGGAGAAGGGGTAGAAAAAGCGAGGGGATATAATCCAGAGGAAGAACTCAGGTTGGTACTAACCAGGAAGGCAGGCAAATCTATTAAGCCTGTAGAATTCATCAGAGTCTTACGATTATTCCTGGAAGCAAACGAGGCAAACGGAAGAACACTACAATACACCGCAAGCAAGACGGAGGAGGTTACAAGATTGCTAACGAGAATCGCTAACACAGAGGGTTGGGAGAAAAGAGCGCCATGAGACAAGTCCACGCTTTCGCCTTGCGTCACTTCTCATACGTAGCTGGAATGCTCAGTTGGATACATACAGAGCTAAACAAGCTGAACACATTAATTAAAGGGCTTGTCAAAACAACAGTGGGTTACCGGTTAACACTCTGGAGGTTAAATTAATGAAACTAGGGCTCCGCAACGCAATAGCCGCGGTAATTGAAGCACAGCGAATGGCCCACAGAGAGAGGCTCTCTGGAACAATGTCAGGTAGAGCAATACTCAAATAGGTAACGTGGTACTCGAACGAATCCAAAATTTTAGGTGAAGACACAGTATAACTTGTGGGGATGCGTGACTCTCGCGCACTCCCTGATATGTTTTCGCCGCATAGCGCGTCTCCTGTAATCCGGCTTCGCGGCGTGGCCTGACGCCCGCGGCGGTCGGAGTGGTTGAGGCGCAGTACGAGAGATGGCGCGAGTGTTACGCTGCTAACGCCGCCGACAGGCGGGGTTACTTGGGCGCCGCAAGACAAGGCGCTCTCTCTTGGGTTCGGGACAGCAAGCAGTGCGGTCGTGCCGTGCCGCGCGTGCGCCGATCCATGCTTCTGCGAGACCGTCTCGCGTGGCCGCCTTCGAACGCGCCACCGTTCGCGTGACCGTACACACGAATGACCAGGCGTTGGGATCCAGCATGAGGCGAACATATTCGCTCGCTATCCGGTCGCGGTGAGTCGGACTTCTAGATTTGTCGCGCGCCCATCGGCATGTTTTCTGGATAACAACTCGGCTAGCAGGCATTGATCTATGAAAGGTGCAATAAATGCCCTTGTGATTGTTTGCACTACTGTGTTGTCGTTCCTTTGGCCCAAGAGCATGGGTTTCAAAACCCCACAAACTAATATATAGCATAAGAGAGATAATCAAGACGGCTCCTTTTCTGAGAAATATGCACCCGGTGCACAATTTGGAAAGTAGAAGGGCAAGGGTCAAAGCTCTCCTGCAAGAGATAGAACACGACAGAGAACATGCGGCTTTTGTAGATGCTGCATGAGTCAGAGGAAAGGAAGCCTTTACGGCAGTAGTCGTGGATGCAGATGTACTAACTCGCGATGCTATTAGAATCATTACTAAAGACACGACAGTCGCGGAACAAGTAGCGATAGCATTGGCTTTAAGGAACAATAACTGGACGCGACTTTACAGTGACTCAAAGATGTCTATCAGAGACTTTACCAATGGCTCTGTAACCAAAGCGGCTTCCCAGCTGATCGGTGAGATGGACAGCCAAGGGATCGAAATCTGCTGGTTTCCTGCACACATGGGGTCTGTCGATCCTTCTGGAAAGAATTTAAACGAGATGGCCAACGCAGCTGCGCGAGGACTTACTATCCGTGCACTACGCGACCAGGACCAGAATAACATACAGGAGGAGAACAGGGACCAATTACTTACATATAAAGAAATCACGAAGCATTACTGCACGAACAGAAGAGGATTCCCAGTGCCACACGCTAAGCACAATATAGCTCAAGCATAACTCGGAGTTTGTTGCAGACAAGACCTTATCCGAGTCTAAACTTTATAACAAGCTATATCCAGAAAGAGAGGTACCAATCAATTCCGAGAAGTGTAATGGCATCATTACTCTGTATCGCATGCTTTGGCAGTGTCCTGTGTCTTTCACAAACTGTGACAAGAAAAGAGGCATGTGGCGACGAGTCCTTCACAGTGGAGTTCTTTTAGATGAAGTACAGGCCATCCAGAAGGCCCACGATACGGCGGTAAGGTTAAATCTTACTGTCCCGACGTGGGAGCCACCAGCGTCAACCAAAGGATTGATCATCATCAGCAGCAGCAGCAGCAGCAACAGCAGCAACAGCCTGGTTACGCCCACTGCAGGGCAAAGGCCTCTCCCATACTTCTCCAACGACCCCGGTCATGTACTAATTGTGGCCATGTCGTCCCTGCAAACTTCTTAATCTCATCCGCCCACCTAACTTTCTGCCGCCCCCTGCTACGCTTCCCTTCCCTTGGAATCAAGTCCGTAACCCTTAATGACCGTCGGTTATCTTCCCTCCGCATTACATGTCCTGCCCATGCCCCTTTCTTTTTCTTGATTTCAACTAAGATGTCATTAACTCGCGTTTGTTGATCGTCGGGACCCTAAAAATGTTTATCATACCATACCATACTCTTGTACGACCCTTTCGCCATGAGCACTACGCTAGTGGTCAAAATTTTTCGAGCTGCTGCAGCCACCTCACTTGTCCGTCACGCGACGTTGCAAAACCACGATCATTAACTACGTCAAAATGACGTTTAAGCTCCAAAGATGCCTACCATTATTATTCCGAAAATAACTGAATTTTTTTCACAGAATAGCCTGGACACGCCCCGTTCCGAAAAGAGTAAAAATGGCAGACTCCCCCCCCCCCGCCCCCCACCTCTGGGGTCACTCTGGCACTGGCTAATCCGAGCTGCCCGTGAGAGGGGATTTTTCTGCGCATATTAAAAATTTTTGGTAGCACTATAATGTTGTGAGTCCTTTGGTACATATACGGAATCACTCTGCCATTTATTGGTCGCTGAGAATCCGTTTTAGCATCATTTTTTACCTACGTTGCACGGCACTACGATTTTCGACGAGCCTCCGCATACTAAGCATGGGGAAGCGGACCAATTCCAGACGCGGGCACGGCCCTCAAATCCGGTTATCTACTTTCACAGCGATAGCTTAGAGCCAGCGATATCATCTCCACTTGTGCATGCTCATCGCCTCTTTTCAGTTGATGAGACAGAAAAAAAAAAGCCTGTAAAAGGAGGCAATGCTATTTGCTTCCAAAGCAAGCAAAAGTGACCTCCCATAATACAGGAGAGCGCTTGATTTGGCTGTTCAAACAATGCTGCAGGTCACCGTCCGATCCTTAAGTTGGCGGAATTACCTTAGTTTGAGTTCAGGAGATTGAAGTCATAATAGAACAGTTTCACGTTTTGCGGCCCGAAGTTATCACATCGCGCAGGACGGCCCACTGCTCCTGCGAACAGCTGCAGGACACACGCGGTCGCACTGACCACGCCTCCGCAATCCTTCATAGTGACGGTGTTCACGTGACCGCAACCTTCTGTCGAATCCTTCAAGCCCTAAACTCACAATCTATTTCCTGGTCCCTCTGTCTGTCTCTTTTCGTTATTTCTTTTTCGTATATTAGGTCTTTTTCTTCGCAGGGTTTTTTCCACAGGACGTCTGTTGTTGGGCACGTATGCAGCGTTTATGACGTCAAGAACGAACTTACAGAATGATTGACACCCATGCGCGGTCTCTAGCCCCTAGTGATCAAAGTATCTACAAAATCGGTTTTAATCCACGTCTAAAAGTTCTTGCACCGGATACCATCAATGATGGTACAACTTTTTGCCATGGAGACTGTACTTTGACTAATTTGACTTGATTTATCTGTACTTTAAATTAACGTTGTCTTGGTTAGCTCTCTACTCGAACATTCCCCTGGCAATACTAGAAGGAACAAGCACCATGGTAGCCAGCCGTACTTAGCCTTGCGCAATGTTGACAGCGCTCGTTATGATTCAGAGGTAATTACTTTTTTTCTGACCCATGCAATTGCAGAAAATGCTAAAAGGAAATCTCATTGGTGCTTGTTGGGAAAAATACTTCGCAGTTGAAGGATGGTGCAGTAGATGTTCGTGAATCGAAATTCAGCATTACCAGCGCCTGACCTGGGCGTAATCATTCTACCAATTGATTTTAACCATAACACTGACAGTTGGTAGCACTACTGAGAACTAAACCTCAGCACGTATAAATAACTGTAATGATGTCCTTAATTAGGCTTTATAATCATCGCATATGACGTCTCTCCAAGACCCCGATATTTCGGAACTTACTGCACAGAGCGTTCCACGCTTCACTTCTTTTGTCGTTTTACTTGGACAGAGTGCGGAGCAAGTCGTTTCAACTTTTTCCTGAAAAATGAAAAAAAAAGACATGTTTAAGAACTACACTTTCCCTAGAAAGCGCGACAGGCTTGTTAAAGCTCAATGCATTATTGCGTATGAAGCGATCAAATCAGATCAATTTTTTTTTATTTTGTGCTAAAAGAACGGGGACCAAAAGACCTTACATAGCAAAGTCAGCCTTGCACATGGTAAGACAAGTATACATAGTGGGACATTCCTCTGAAAAACCGCATTTCGATGGGGGCGAAATGCGAAAACACCCGTGTACTTAGATTTAGGTGCACGTTAAAGAACCCCGGGTGGTCGAAATTTCTGGAGTCCTCCACTACGGCGTGCCTCATAATCAGAAAGTGGTTTTGGCACGTAAAACCCCATAATTTTTATTCCTCTGAAAAACGGGGCCTTATCACCGAGTCAGTTATCTTGTACATTTCAAATAGTGCACAACTCACGTGCGCAACAGATATACTTTTTCTTGAAAGACAACCTTTTATCATCGTGTAAGCACATAGAGCATGCGCAGACACGCTTTCTTTAGAGAAACCTTGCCTGACTTCCTAGTGTAATTGTGAGTGATGATGCAGTACAGATGAAGATAGATGATGTGCGCATGTGCCAACTCTACAATGAAGTGAAGCCCGACAAAAGCGACAGAGGCACGCTTTTTGTTATAGGACTTCGAACGGCGTCGACCAATCTATTCACTTTTGCATGCGAGCGTACGTCCAATCTGATTGTTAAGCAGGCAACTCCACGGAATATAACTTCAAGCAACAACACGCATACTCACGGTGTAGTTTACGGACGAGAGGAAATGGTCGCAGGCTTCTTGAGGAACGTGAAACATCAGCACGGGAACAGTGGGAGCTGTTCAAAGAAAAACCGCGCGTTCACATTAGCTTTGTTATCAAGGCTTCTGATGTAACGGTGTTCAACATCATCGCTATGGTCAGTCACCCGAAATGCACCAATGAGCGTCCGATAATCACTACGATGGCATATTAACTCAGCAACAAAAAAATGCAATGCCTGTTTTAAATGTGGGAAGAAACCTTAGACGATCTATTAGCTTTTACGTAGAGATTAGGATGCATCTCCGTTCTTACAAAATACAGCGAAAATGTTAAAGACCATTTAGAGCGCAGTCCTTAGGCGCCCGTTCCTGCTGCGAGCGTCGGCGTATCCGAGCGAACCAGAATAGTCAAAGACGAAAGCGAACATGGAGCGCAGCGGGGGATGAAAGATGCTAGGAGGAAAGCGGAGGAGCAGGGTATGGCGAAAGGCTGAAAAGAAAAGCGTAGTGCGTCGACGATGCTACGAGATGGCGCCATTGTAGCGCGCGTCGTCTGGGAGGTCTGTCGGCGGCGGCTGCAGTGAGTCCCGCCCACGCGTCACCCATGCGCTAGCTTTTGCCAAATCAAGATTAGCGAGGCAGTCAACACACACACCACACCACACGGCCGTGCTAGCCAATATATCGCGAAATGACAACACGGATAGAGCTGCGCTCAACTTTCGCTTTAGGAAGTCTGTGAATCGTCTGTGAATTTTTTTAGTAAGGAAACGATATGCGGAACTAAAGCAAATTAGCATGCTCTTCAAAAGTACCGAGCTTCAATGACTGATCTTTCGCCCCATCAAATATATGACACAGAAATAGAAGCGTATTGTAACAGGCACCAGGAAATTCGAAATATATGCAGAGATAGAGAGAGAGGAAGGGAGAGTGAAAATACATGGAGCTTACTACGAAAAAAAAATACATGGAGCTTAACAAGAAGAGGGTTTCTACTTTACTTGGTTACTCCACACTGGAACGGAGGTAATTGTGTTAGGAGGATGGTAAAAAGGGGTAGAGCTTAAAAAGAAAGTAAAACAAACAAGAACGGGAATGCCGTTGTCGTTATGTTTTATTTACACAGACAGGTAGATCGCAAAAAGCACCGTATATTCGTATATGGTGCGTAATGTGATGAGGACGTGATTACGAGCGTCAAAGCACGTGTTATTTCACTACGCTGTTCGCAAGTTTAACATCATATTGTCACGTTGTCGTGACGGGCAGGAATCAGACCGGGCCGCAACGGCGAGTCGCAAAACTTGTTTACTGTGTGAGCCTGGGTGAATCAAGCTACAGAACAGGTATTCGGCTCTAACTCAGGAAGAGGACCTTAGTGTTGAAGCAATGAACGAGAATCTTATGGGCATCATTAAGGAGTGTGCAATAGAAGTCAGTGTTAGCTTCGTTACACGGGATACCGGTAAGCTATCGCAGGAGACGAAGGATCTGATTAAGAAACGCCAACGTATGAAAGCCTCTAATCTTACAGCTAGAATAGAACTGGCAGAACTTTCCAAGCTAATCAACAAGCGTAGGATAGTATAATATGGATAGAATTGAGCATGCTCTCAGGAACGGAGGAAGCCTAAAAGCAGTGAATAAACAAGGAATAGGCAAGAATCAGATGTATGCGCTGATAGGCCATGCCGGCAGTATCATTGCTAATGTGGATAAGATAGTTCAAGTGGCCGAGAAGTTCTGTAGAGATTTATACAGTACCAGTGGCACCCACGACGATAATGGAAGAGGGAATAGTCTACAGGAATTTGACATCCCACAAGTAACGCCGGAAGAAGTAAAGAAAACCTTGGGGGCTATTCAAAGGCGGAAGGGAGCTGGGGTGCATCCAGTAGCAGCAGATTTGTTGAAGTGTGGTGGCCAGATTGTTTTAGAGAAACTGGCCACCCTGTACACGCAATGCCTCATGACCTCGAGAGTACGGGAATCTTGGAAGAACGCCAACACAATATTAATCCATAAGAAAGGGGATGCCAAAGACTTGACAAATTGTAGACCGATCAGCTTACTGCCCGTTGCCTACAAAGTATTTACTAAGGTAATCGCAAATAGAATCAGGAACACCTTGGACTTCTGTCAACCAAAGGACCAGGCAAGATTCCGTAAAGGCTACTCAAGAATAGACCATATTTACACTATCAATCAGGTGCTAGAGAAATGTGCGGAATATAACCAATCCTTATATATAGATTTGATTGATTACGAGAAAGCGTTTGATTCAGTCGAAACCTAAGCAGTCATGGAGGCATTACGGAATCAGGGTGTAGACGAGCCGTATGTAAAAATATTGAAAGATATCTATAGCGGCACCGGTGTCCACCATAAAGAAAGCAACAAAATCCCAATAAAAAAAGGCGTCAGGCAGGGAGATACGATCTCTCCTATGCTATTCATAGCGTGTTTACAGCAGGTATTCAGAGACCTGGATTGGGAAGAATTGGGGATAAGAGTTAATGGAGAATACCTTAGTAACATGCGATTCGCTGATGATATTGCCTTGCTTAGTAACTCAGGGGACCAAGTGCAATGCATGCTCACTGACCTGGACAGGCAAAGTAGAAGGGTGGGCCTAAAAATTAAACTGCAGAAAGCTGAAGTAATGTTCAACAGTCTCGGAAGACAACAGCAGTTTACGACAGGTAGCGAGGCACTGGAAGTGGTAAGGAAATACATCTACTTAGGGCAGTTAGTGACCGCGACTCAGGATCCTGAGACTGAAATAATCAGAAGAATGAAAATGGGCTGGGGTGCGTCTGGCAGGCATTCTCAGATCGTGAACAGCAAGCTGCCATTATCCTTCAAGAGAAAAGTGTATAACAGCTGTGTCTTACCTGCACTCACCTACGGGACAGAAACGTGGAGGTTTATGAAGAGGGTTTTACTTAAATTGAGGATGACGCAACGAGCTATGGAAAGAAGAATGACGGGCGCAACGTTAAGGGATAAGAAGAGAGCAGATTGGGTTGGGGAACAGACGCGAGTTAATGACATCTTAGTTGTAATCAAGAAAAAGAAATGGGCAGTGGAAGGGCATGTTATGAGGAAGGAAGATAACCGATGGCCATTAAGGGTTACGGACTGGATTCCAAGAGTAGGGAAGCGTGGCAGGGGGCCGCAGAAAGTTAGGTGGGCAGAGGAGATTAAGAAGTTTGCAGGTACAGCATGGCCACAATTAGCACTTGACCGCGGTAGTTAGAGAAGCATCGGAGAGGTCTTTGCTCTGCAGTGGGCGTAGCCAGGCAGATGGTGGTGATGGTGATGCTGATGACGAACATACATGTGCCCATAAAAGCAAGTTACACCCGCGCCGAACGATAGTGATCGATAGTCAAAATTTGATCTATGGCTCCACCACGTCGGCTATTTATACATGACTCGGCGTAGATTCGCACGTAATTGCCGGTGCTCTCGTGTCATCTAGAATGTGCAAGACTAGCCCCGTCGTGCATGCCCTCTATTACACAAGAATTGGCGATATCATTCGACAAATTTCAGATGCATGCAGGCGTGTCCCGTGCTATGACGTGGCTTTGACAAATATTAGCAGGTGAAAAGCGGTCACCGAAAAACATTCATGAGCCATTCCACTCTGGGAAGGCGGATGACCAGCGATGATGTTTAGCACACGACACAGAGATGCCGCCGAAAATTGAACAAACGTAGGAGCATTTTTCTTATCCTAAACTGTGGTCACTGTGGCGATATAGGTACGCACACACTTCGCGTATTACTTGTGTTATTAAATCTGTCCGTCACGTAAGACAATGAATGGCTCAAACCCCCTTAAGCAATAACTCGTACCTCCGTTAACGCGGCCTCCCCGTTACGATGCCAGAAGTTAAATTCCACGCTGGAATGATGAGTGGCAGCGGAGCCAGCTGTGGAAGACAACGACGTTTTAGGCATTGCTGTTGGTGATAGTTCTTTGCACAGCGAACGCAGCTGTGGAAGACGGCGATGACCACGAACGCGCGAGCAGTGGCACTATCGGGTTTGTGCGGTTGGCGCCGAGAATATTTTAACAGCCCTTTTTGAAAAAGTTATACAAAACAACTTTTTTAATAAATATGGAGGACACTTAAGCTTATCCTTTAAGTGTGCAACGCGATAGCATCCAAAGGTCCGTGAGTGCTTCTCACGCTTTCCGGCAACTGCCGCTTAAGTAACTGTAATGTTCATCGGGAAACGCTGGCGGCGAACGCTATGCACGAATGCGAGATTTGGGGTTCTTGTTTTTTCTTATAGCTTGCAAGGAACCGAGAGGGCCGCGCCGCTCCTATTAAGGCAGACATTAAACGGCAGCTGGAAAACGCTATCGCGTTAGAAGGGGTCCGTGTTTGAGTTTCCGCGCAGCAGAGTTATATTTTCTCGTATATCCAAATTACAATCGGACGCTAACATATCTGTAGGCTGCGTGCAAGTCGCACTTTACGACTTTTTACGAATTTCGCATTGAGAAATTCAATTAGTTCAGTATTTTCCTTTCGCCACGTGGAGGGCATGCGTGGTTGGGTATTCGTGGTTCGAAATTCGTTTTGCCGAAGCGACTTCCAACGCCGGACGTGGGACGGTGGTACCATGACCTGTTTGGGTCCCATGCCGGACAAGGGTAGTTCAAGGGCGCGTTACAGGTCCCCGAGCCTCGAGAGGTATGTGCCATTGACCTTGGACTCTTTCTGCACTATCACAAGGATCGGCACACATGAATATTTGGCTTTGTCAACATCTCGGACACATTTTTTTCCAGATCCTAGACCTATACCGCTTCACTGTAAAAAGTATAAGCAACGGTACTACCGCTCTCAATAAGAGCTACAACGCGCAAGCGCACGGCGAAGCTGTCGTGCGCTGTGACCCATACTGAGAGCGATAGCACGCGTCAATATTACCCTGAACATTATGCAGTTAGAGTGTCACTTACGCGTTATGATGCACTGGCCGTTCTTGCAAATCCCCTCGACAATGAGGTCGGAAACTGTTGGAACGGGCACCTTCCTATCATAATTGAGCTGCGAATGGTAAAAACAATAGACGATGTGCGAAGTTGCGTAAGCAGGCTAACTTGTCCTTGCCAAGATGACTGCGTTCTCGCTAGTTTCACAGTTCTAGTATGGTGGCTAGAAGGGGGCAGTGTGCCGAGTGGCATATCTGCCCCGTGCGAGGAAGAGAAGCGAGGAGCGATGAAATTTCCCGGTGCCGCTAGGGGCGCTGAAGCGCGGTGGTGTGCAAGGACAAGCCTCGGCGCGGCCCTTGCCAGTGTATTGTAAGCGAAGCCTGCCGTGCAAGCGTAGGCGTGTAGACCGCGCTTGCTTCCACGTCGATCGTGATCACGTGGAAGCTGAAAAGCATCGCACATGTTCCACTGTGATTATTGTGAGGATCTAGTGGTGCGTGATATTGTGCAGTCCCTGAGTTATGTATTAGATAACGCGGCACGCACTCATAGCGGGAACATGTTTTGTACAATTTAGTTTTGTGGCAAAAGTTCTTGACAACGTTGTGCTTGTGGCCTCGCAGTCACCAGAGAAGCTGCTGAATGTAATATAGATAGCGTTTTCATGCAAAAATTGGGCAGGGGAGGGCTATTGTACCCTGGAGATGAGTTAGCCAGGCTCATTAAAGGTCTATAGGATACATTAGCATTATTTTTTCTTAACAGAGAAGCTTTGTTCTTTAAGTGTGCATGATTTCATGCAGTTCTTGAGCAGTTTAATACTCCGCCAAGTGGCATTCGAGCTCCATCGCAAAGATCTGACGGCAAAAATTATCTAGTTTGCGGTGTTAACTAGGCTGCACTTTCTCACAAAATCTTCGAAGGACAAGGCTCTTCAAAGGGAGCGCCAGAAACATTTGAAGTTAAGGAGAGTGAAGTGAAGCCTACTAAGGTCGGTCTCATGTGTGCATGTGAATTACTGTACTATGTAATAGATTGCTTCTTCTCGTCTTCTGGACCTGTACAAAAAAAGCAGTGATGGAAAATGTTTAGTGCATGTTGAGGAACGCCAAAGCGCCCGCACATGCACATTTTTTTTCTTTTTTACAAAGCTAAAGCTTTTTAAAGGGCATGCTGCTGGCGCATGTGGACGCAGAGGGTGAACTGAACGACGCGGTGATGATATTCCCCAATTTATCGAGCGCAGCCCCAGCGTTGTTTTTGTCTGTGTGCATGTACGATTTTCTCTGCGCCAACTGGCTATATTTGCGGCAGATAACAACCGAATGAGAAAAATTGAAAGCGGGCATTTCGGGTTGTTTGTGCTCATGGTCCGCCTTCGCTTGCGCTAAACCAAGCCTTTTAGTAAACACCAACTCGTCCAGAGTGGCCTCCAAATGTGATCTTCCTCCTTCTTTAAATCGCATGGCTAAACATTTGCTGCGCGTTCCGGTGTCGCAAATAACTCATCTTTCAATTGCTTGCTCTCCGAAGAAGAGTCACCCTTCTTAATCATGCATCTCTGAGCTGCAAGTACTTCGTGATGTTTGCGCTGCGCATTACATTAAAAGTTGAAACGCGACGCAAGGCGAACGCGAAGCGCTCGCTAGCTGCAATGCGCCGCCTCCTTCAAAGGCAGCAAAAGCTGCACACGAGCTGCAAGTAGCGCCACCTACAACTTCCATCGCTCCTCTGTACGCCCCGCTGACTCCCGCCCGTCAGTCTGTCCTCTTCTAGCCACCATAGTTAAAGGTGAGACGCACTTTTTGAAAGTTTGTATGAGGCGGGTACGCAAAGCGGCGGGAAATAAGTCCCCATCCAGCACGTCGACACCTTACTCACGATTCTAGCCCAAGGTCCGCCATTTCGGTTAGGCAAAACAAGGTGTGTGGAGAAGCGCACTTGCGGAATTTCGAATATCATCCACAGTGTGGGTCAGACATATCCATATTCTTTGACAAAGGGGGCAAAGGGGGGGTGGGTCGCGGGCCCTATCTCGAAAGTGATCTGCGATGGGCATGGAGTGCTCCTAGTTCTGATAGCTTCGTGCTGGTTGTGTGCTCTCCGCGTTGAAGCCAGAGGCAACACGAAGGTCATTCGTTCGCTGCTGCTGGCGCGCGCTTCCCCCCTTCAAGATGTTCCCCCCCTCGGCATTTTGACAGCGAGTTTCTGCTGCCATCCAGTAAGATGTGTTCATGTAAGCTTCTGTAGGCGTGACAGTATGCTTGTTAGTTTGCTTAGTAGGCGAATGTTCACAACTTTATACGGCCGATAAAACTTCTATCCATACTTCGAATAGTTGTCTACTAATTTGCTCTCGCAATTGATACTTCGCCTTTTTGACGAAACTGCAAATTTCGTGAGCTAGACATAGCCAGAAGCAAATACAAGAACATACACACTTAATACAGTGATATATACAATTAAATCAGCACATAACTACGATAAGTATCGTATTCAGTATGTTTAACAACAGTTAATTGAGGTCACTGAGTGCGCTTTTATACTTTACTCCTTATAGACCTCTTCTCATTTTTTCTGCATACGCCATCTTCCCAATAAGAAGAATCACCCATGGGATCATGCGATGTGACACCTGACTTCATAAGTCACATCTTCTTCACCAAATGGCTCAAATGTTGGCTACCAAATAACTAAAAATGTGCTATAAAAATTACTAAGCAGAACCACAATGTTGCACAAGAACTTTAAAACAAACTTTGATAGATGACTACACCAGTCTTTGAGCAGCGTACTACAGCAATCACCAATAAAGTAGCGTTGTACATAGATTTCAACATGGCCATTCTATTTGCACAATTCTTTAGGGAATACTGGACGCGTGCAGGGGGTGCTTACCAGACAAGGAGTTCCGTCCTGTAGCCGTTGCGTTGATTTATTTTCGCAAAAATCCGTGCACCTTACCGCAAGAACCTGTTAACCAGAGTGAAAAGGACGGGGAAAGAATACATGCACTTACGTAACTGTTTATTGGATATTTAAGTCCCACGAGCACATTGCACAGTTCGCTGCTTTATATAGAGGGTAGCAATTCTGGAATTGTGTTTGTGTTTTGTACGTTTTTATCGCGCACCTTGTGTATTGTTTCTCGCAGTATTCTGGATGTATAAGCAGCAATATAATCGTAATCCTGATTTGTAACACTAGAGCGCAGCAAAATCTGGATGTGGCAGTTTCGACGAGGAGAGAAGGATTTCGTTTTCACGACCTACACATATACACAAGCTACAACGAAATAGAGATGCGTAACCCTGCGCGGGGAATCGATGCAATTCGCCTTGCAGTTCGAAGAACATGATGCCTTAATGACTGCCATCATATTCAAGGCTTTCTACTCCTGTCGATGTCTGTATTCTTTGTGATTAATTGCTTGCACCTCATATGATGTCATATGATGCACAGGATCATCTACTTTAAAGGGAAACACTTCAGTAGTATTCAATCATATAAACTGACACACAGTGAAACCAGAGGAATCACAGGAGAAGCTAGTTACGCTTATTTGAATTGTAGAGCTCATTATTTCTTTATTTCAATTAGTCGTAGCACATGACTTCCTCTGTTGTTTCTGTGTTATCACTGTCTGTCACAGCGTATGCGTACTGCCAGCAAAAACTTAGGCCTTTCGAAACACCCAGTTCTTTTCGATCATTAGTAATCGGAGCGATAGTCATACACTTTGGCGTGCCGTAAGTTTCATAAGTAACGGTTTCATAGACAAACTGGATTTTGAGAGATGGAGAAAATATTGTAAGTACCTTGACGCCTGTAATCCACTGTCTCATATATAAGGAACTGTGAGAGACCTGCCTTCTGTTCCGGAACAATGCTTCCCCTTCGAGGCCCTAGCGCTCTTCCAACGCCGACAAGACCTCGATGTAGTGGAAGATTTCTGTGCTATGATGGCAGGCCAGTTGACGTGCACAAGTTCCTATACGTTTAACTATGTTCCAGGCACACGGGATCCCTCCCCCCCCCCCCAAGTACGGTTCTGCCGTTTACCATTAAAGAGCTCCGCGCGGCACTTGCCTTATATGTAAGCAGTCGTCATCACCTTACCTAGATGGCATATCTTACAGTATATTGTGCAACCTCGGTGAATATGGGCGAAGTGCATTGCTGCACATCTTCAATGAGTACTGGCAGGATGGAAACGTCCCTCAAGAATGGAAGACCTGTCACCTGGCGCCGCTCCTCAAACCTGGCAAGTCTCATCTAGAGGTTACTTTATACCCCACAATCGCGCTGGTTAGTTTCATTGGGAAGGTGATGGGACGAATGATCCTCGCCAGACTTTAATTGTAGCTTGAACGCTATGAAGTTTACCCAGACGCTATGGATGGCTTTCAACATCACCGAGGTTCCATTGACAACGTCAACGATTGGTTTACGTACGTTCAACATCGAATGGTGTTTAGGCGATTATCTGTCGCCATGTTCCTCGACAGCAAAGGAGCATGTGACAATGTTCTGGTTCGCCTCGACTCTATTGTTGGACGCGCAGTTATTTACGAATGCGGTCTCTGTGAATACCGAAGATGGCCCAACTCTCAGCACTAAACACACTGTGGAGTGCCGCAGGGTGGTGTGCTTAGCCCAACACTATATATTCAACCTTGTGCTCATTGGTCTCGTAAAATGCTCACCAAATGCGATGCAGTTGTCAATGTATGCCGACAACATCTGCGTCTGGGCATCTAGTGTGACGATTCAAGTGCGTACAAGGCTCCAAAAATGTGCGACGTTGATATCGACGTACCTTAGGGAACAAGACCTCGTGATTTCTCCAGAAAAATGTGCATTGGTGGCATTTAGCCGGAAGCCAATGACTTAGTACGCCATATCCATCGATGGACAGATTAACTCTTATGTAAGGACGCACAGGTTTTTAGGGGTAATCATCGACCGTGACCTCTGCTGGAGTCCCCATGTTGCCTACATAAAGAAGCGTCTGACAGCCATCTCTCATCTTTTCAAGTTTCTTCAAGGAAAAGCCTTGGGTGCTTCAGTACACGTGATAGTGAAACTGCACCGGACGCTGTTAATCGGGTATCTGAGGTACAGCTTGGCAGTGCTGACCGATACCAGCAGAACTAACATACGCGCACTCGAAGGTGCTCAGGCCCAGGCGCATAGGGTTTGCCTAGGGCTGCCACGATGTACATCAACAACCGAAACCATTGAAATTGCGCATGACTACCCAGTAAATATTCACGTTGTTATGCAAGCGCTCAGGCACCTTTCTCTCGCCCCTCTCTGCTATCTCACCTCACTGCAAAAACAACGACCACGTGCCTCTTTTTGTCAGACGATACTGCCTTACCATATATGCCTGCCATCAAATTACACGGCTTCAGCGAGAGCTTTGCTTCCCCCGTGGTCCTTGGCTCAGGCACAAGTTCGCCCGACAGTACTAGGAATTCCAACGCAGGCACAATTATCATCACCAGTTCTCAAGCAATTTTTGCTGCTCTTGCTGTACGAAAAATACAGTGATCATACCCGTCTACACACTGACGGTTCAACCACCGTAGACGGTTCTGCAGGATCAGTGATTTTTCCTGCGAAAATCACCACCTTGAAGCTCAAGACATCGCATCAGAGTACATCGACAGCCGCGAATCTTGCTGCTCTTCGTAGCGACTACGCATAATTCAAGAGGAACCACCTTAAAAATGGAGCATTTTCAGCGACTCTAGGGCAATTCTGCCTTGCTTGCTTTTTACGTTACGCCGTTGACCCTACGAACAACTAGGGCTAGAAATCCGAGAGCTCCTTCATCGCCTCATCGAGCAAGGACACGGCGTCATATTTCAGTGGCTCCCTAGCCACTGTGGCATAATGGGCAAAGAACAGGCCGATGAAGCTGCTCGGTCTGCTCATGAAGACGGCGTGCTGAAGCCAATCCCGCTGTCAAAAAGAGATGCAGCAGCGAAACTTCGATTGCTTGCACATGGTGTCTTACAATTGTTGTGGGACACACTTAGTTTCCATCACACATGTCTGCATCGACTGGACCACTGAGTGCAACTTCATCCTCCACCTGGACTATTCCCACCTTGGCGTCGCATTTAGGAGGTCGTTTGCTTACTTCATAGGATGGGAGGATGGTGTTTCGTGGGACCACTGCGGCGACGAGGAAACTATTGAACACGTTCTTTGTCACTGTCCCCAATACAGCGCGCAAAGGCATTCACTCGCGACCACGCTGGCTCATCTTGACGACAGGCCGCTTTCGAAGCAGACAGTCAAGGAACGCCGACCTATACAGTCGTCATACAACAACACAGTGAAGACACTCTTGAAATTTTTACGCTCAAGGGGCCTGTTGGAGAGACTGTAATTTTCATGGTATTTCACAACCTTCCACATCTTTTTTTTGTTGTTTCTTTACTTTTTCTCTCCACTGTTCTTTCCGTCTTTCAATTCCTTTTGCCATTCCTCCAGTGCAGAGTAGCAAACCAGAAACTTATCCGGTTAACCTCCCTGCATTTCCCATCCCGTTTCTCATCTCGCTCACTCTCTACATCAGAAGAGTCTTTACCTCTTAATGCGATTAGCATTCATAGGGTACTTCAAGCACATTTTAGGTCCTTACTGTCGGTGTAAGAACGTTGCATATATATATATATATATATATATATATATATATATATATATATATATATATATATATATATATATATATATATACTGGTCATGTAGAAACCCATAGCGCTGATAGGCTATTAGAGCTAATGTTTTCTCATAATCTCCCACAAATTGTAAAAGACTGCACAAGAATCACCCCTACGTCACAGTCATTGTTAGACTTGGTTTTCATATCAAGTAAAGTGGACGATTACGCCGTATCAGTTGAGGACGGTATATCGGACCACAGAACGGTTGTGGTTGACGTGTTCTGTGACATCAGCATTCGAGCAAAGCGTCACGCTCATGCACATGTTAAAGACTACGGTCGTGCTGATGATACGACTATCATTGACTTTTTATAAACGTCGCTTAGCGAATTTGAGATGATATCAAGGCTTGAGTCGGTTGAACAGCTTTGGAAACGTTTTAAGAAAATTGTGCAGTACTGTTTAGATAACTACGTACCTACTCGCACTAAAAAAACAAAACGAAGAAACCCATGGATAAGCCGCAAAACAATTCAGATGAAGCGCAGAATAAAAAGACTGCGCAAAAATAAAAGATTCCCGATGGAAATATCGCGTGCAAAAGAAAACTTGAAGGCAGAGATGGCGCAGTCTAAAAAACAATGTTTTAGTAACACCCTCACTAACTTTCTGAAGAGCTCTCCACGAAATTCTGGCTGTTTTTTAAGGAAACGAATGAAGGAATTGCACAGATTGTAGAAGGAACGGAAGTAATTACGGAAAAGCCTGATATCGCTGACAGATTCAATCGATATTTCCAGTCAGTGTTCTGTACGGACCAGGATGACAACAAAGAATATGAATCGGCTCCTACATTGCCACTTCAAGCAGGTAATATTAATATTAGCCGAGAAGGCATATTTGATCAGCTGCTCCTTCTGGACACGAAAAAGTCATGTGGGCCTGACGGTATACCGAATGAATTTCTGCGACGATTCACGGAGTGGTTGTCGTACTACCTAGTAATTATATTTCAGAAGTCTTTAAAATGCCACTCGCTACCTCAAGATTGGCGTAGAGCAATTGTGGTCCCAATTTTCAAAGGCGGCAATAGAACAATGTTGAGCAATTATAGGCCTGTGTCTCTCACATCGGTGTGTTGTAAAATATTTGAGCATATAGTGGCAAAATACATCAGACAATTTCTGGAACAAAATGACTTATTATGTCCGTTTCAGCATGGATTCCGCAGTGGCCTTTCAACTGTAACGCAGTTGATCGAAACGATTCATGATTTCTGTGTTGCTATAGATGCATGTGTACAAGTCGATGTTATATGCATAGATTTTGCGAAGGCATTTGACAAAGTTTCACATCGTAAACTGCTCTACAAGCTTCGCAATGTCGGTCTTAGTGAGGATGTTCTCGATTGGATAGAAGCGTATTTAACTGATCGCCAACAAGCAGTCAGAGTGGCAGATACTATTTCAGGAAATCGTGAGGTGTATTCGGGCGTGCCGCAGTGTTCCGTACTGGGGCCACTACTTTTTCTGCTATACATTGATGATATCTCAGCGGTTGTCCAATCACCTGTAAAAATTAAGCTTTTCGCAGATGATTGCCTAATTTATTGTCCGGTAACATGCAGGGAAGATCAATTTAAACTCAACCAGTGCCTTCAAAACTTAAGCTCATGGTGTCAAAAATGGGGTATGGAAATTAATTTTTAATAAACCACTTACACACACATAACAAAAAGAAAGGAAGTGATCTCGTTCACATATAATATTGCTGATAATGTACTGGTAAAAGTATGTAGCTTCAAATATTTGGGTATAACCATAACAGATAAATTGAACTGGCGTCCTCATGTTGAAAATATTTGTCAATCAACATACAGGAAGTTGTGTTACTTGCAAAGGAAATTACCCCAGGCGACGAAAGAAGTCAAGTTGATTGCATACAAGACATATATCCGTCCGAGCCTAGAATACGCTGGTGCTGTGTGGAGCCCCCCTCAAAAGGTTTTAAAACATAAACTAGAACGAATTCAAAGAATTTCAGTTCGCTTTATCTGCTCTAAATATCGACGACGTGACTCGGTAACTGAAATGTTAGAAATATGTAACTTGGAACCACTGGAATCAAGAAGGCAGAAGCAGCGATTTAAATTGCTTTTTCAAATACTACACGCAGATGTGAAAATAAACAAGGATGATTATCGTACGCTCTTTAACAAAAGGTTACCACGAACAACACGCAGTACATTCGTGCAACCAATAATAGCTCGAACAGACTTATTCCGCTTTTCTTTCTTTCCTGACGCTATTAAAATGTGGAATGAATAACCGAATGATGTGGTACAAAAAAATGCTGTGAGTGATTTTGAGGTTGGCCTTGATAAGTATTTCGCTCACACTGTATAGCTTATATTTGTTCCTTGCGTATACCTGTGTGTATTTTTTTCTACAAATGTTCTATGTATTACAAATGTTCTCCTACAAATGATCTTTAATGTTTGTTCTATGTACAATTCAATTACTGACCCTCCCTATGACTAAATAAAAAATAAATAAATATATATATATATATATATATAAATGTGTGTGTGTGTGTGTGTGTGTGTGTGTGTGTGTGTGTGTGTGTGTGTGTGTGTGTGTGTGTGTGTGTGTGTGTGTGTGTGTGTGTGTGTGTGTGTGTGTGTGTGTGTGTGTGTGTGTGTGTGTGTGTGTGTGTGTGTGTGTGTGTGTGTGTGTTGGTCTATTTATCCACCTAACCGTTTTCCTGCCAACATGGGGCACTGTGTAGTCCGCAGCTATTCAGGCAAGGGGTCGGGCACAGCAAGTGGCTCAAGCCAAGATTCACCGGCGTCGCCTTATACAAGAACGTTATCATACGCCGTTTTACGATCGAATCTGTCACACTACATCTGTTGCCCACGTTGACTACATGCTAGTGCACAACAGGGTGGGAGACGTCTGCATGGGTCACGTAACACATAATGACCAAAACATTACTGTCGCCGCCATCTACGTCAGTCCCGTGGCCACCGAGGACATGGTGCACTGATTCGTGTCAATACCCCTAACAGGTTACAGCAAGACTGCCTTCCTCTCTTTCTCTATCTCTTTCTCCCTTACGCTTTCTTTCTCTTTTTATCCCCTTACTCTTTCACCCGTGAGCGTAGCCACCTGAGACAACTCTGGCTAGCCTCCCTGTCTTTCTATGCATCCTCTCTCCCTCTCTCTCTGTGTTCCTACTTTGCAACGACAACGCTCGCGAACGAGACCGGCCGCTCGCCATCTGCGGGCACATGAACATCAACCTCTCGAAATCCCAAAACACGTGGTTTCCGAAGTACGTGATAGAGTCGTTTGGCGCCGAGTGGGCCTGCCTCAACATGGTTCCCACGGCAAGGACCGAAGTTGTGCTCGTCCACATCTTCTACCATGGAATCGGACAATTTAGGCCTCACACATATGCATCGTACTTCTCTATCCGCCGCCCTTCGCTTGTCGCCATCGGCGACAGACGGAAACAATGCGCTCCTGTCTACTAGAGCTGCCAACCCGGTTGACATTTCCTCCTAAACTGTACAGATGCATAGAATATGCATATCGCCTGTATAAATTGAAATGTACAATACCGTATTTAAGAAGTATACAAGCCCAAATAAAGATACATAAATATTCTGCAATTCAATATACTCTACAGCCCTCTGTGTCTATCATTAAGTTCACCATCACAAGAATCCATCCCCCATAATCACTAAATACACGCATGTCGCAAGAGAGAATTCTAATGCATTCTGCAATTGAATATACTATGCAACTCTGTCTCCATCTCGTTAATTCTCCCAACACAAGAATCCATCACTTATATCTACTAAATACACGCCTGTCAGGAGAGATAATGCTAATCGCATTCTGCAATTGAATGTATCATCCAACTATCTCGGTCTCGTTAATGACACCGTCACAATAATCCATCTCGCAGCCCTGTCGCGAAAGAACATACTAATAGCATTACAATCGCCAATAATATGCATAGGATGAATAGTAGTAGTAGTAGTAGTAGTAGTAGTAGTAGTAGTAGTAGTAGTAGTAGTAGTAGTTAGTAGTAGTAGTAGTTAGTAGTAGTAGTAGTGGTGGTGGTGGTGGTAGTAGTAGTAGACTAGTAGTAGAAGTAGTAGTAGTAGTAGATAACCTTTATTATATGCAGAAACTTGACGGGTCCTACTCTAGTTCCTCGTAGGCAATAGGGGAGGGGGGGCACGGAGTTTGTCCGGCTGGGTGATGCCCCTATTCCAAGGCCCCACCGGTACGGGCCATCCGCTCAGCTCGTTCAATCAATCGTAGTTGGTCTTCCTGGGGCGGGCTAGACAGCAGCGCCTCCAATTCGTTCCATGTGCCGTTTGTTTTGTGTTCTTCTCCGTGTCCTGCACGTTCCCACGTGATGTGAAAGAGTGTTGGTGTTGCTCCACACCACGGGCACATGTAACTGTATGTCGTGGGGTAGATCAGGTGGAGAGTGTGTAGATTTATCTAGGTGTTCGTCTGTAGTCTTCGCAACATGGTTGCCTCCGCAGCGCTGAGGTTGCCGTGCGGGGGTGGATAGATTTTTTTTCTGGTTTCTCTATAGTATTTTAGAAATGTGGCATAGCAAAGGTCTAGCGGTGTTGGGTCCTCTAATGCACAGTCCGGGGCGGCTTGGTGATTTGTAAAGCCTCGAGCCGCCTCGTCCGCATGCAGACTCCCAGTGACGCCCTCGTGCCCCGGTGCACAGGTAACAGCGCACATGTATTCAACCGTGGCGTCCCACCCAGTCCTGACGAG
This sequence comes from Dermacentor variabilis, assembly GCF_050947875.1. Classification (NCBI taxonomy): domain Eukaryota; kingdom Metazoa; phylum Arthropoda; class Arachnida; order Ixodida; family Ixodidae; genus Dermacentor; species Dermacentor variabilis. The sequence continues at coordinate 82,535,008 of NC_134570.1, read as the reverse complement.
TATTCAGAGCCCCTTCGCCCCTTCGATGGTTTTTTTAAGCTGTATGTGAGTCAATGATTATTGGTAATGGAGCTTTTCGGGTCGAGTCTTCTTCTATATCGAGGGCAATTGCAACCTCTTCCGCTTATGTTGTAAAGGCGCGATCTATTGAAGCCCAGGCTGTAATTTTCCCTCCACGGTCCGTGACCACTGCCACCGCCTCCTTGCGTCTGTCTGATAAGGTGCAGCGTCAGTGAATCTTGCCTTATTCATATATTTTGTCCTTTTGTCAATGTATTGTGCCCTAGCCTTTCTTCTCCCAGCATATGTAGGGTTGGATTCATGTTCTTAGATATTGGGGATACCGTGTACCATTCTCTAAGTGCGCTGGGTACCTTTTTGGTTTCTTGATCATTTTGTATTAGTGCATCGCTCCCTAACTTGCTTGAGACTTCTCTGCCTGTTGGAATCTGGAGGAGGCGATTTGTCGCAGGCGAACTGCAGCGCGAACTCTGATTTCACTGCTCGAAAATATACAGTAAATTCTAGTACACTTAGAATCCTTGCATGAGCACATTTGAAAAGTAGTAATTAGGTATAACAGCTCCAAACAACCCAGCCAATAACCACATTCCTCGTTATCATTTCCATAATACTCACTCTTCCATTCCTCCGCGTAGTTGCGTCTATGCATCCGTTTGGATGAGTCCACGGTGTAAAATCTGAAACAGCACGTAGGTGGCACAATTTTCTCCGTTGCCTGCGAAGCAGCTATGAATCTAGAATGCATGAAACGCTGGCCACATACGTTGAAGGTGGCAGTTATTATGCAGCAAACTATATATATAAAGAACATCCACAAATAATTTGCATGTTTTCAATGACACGTAGCATTTATCTTAATTATGAAGATGACCGTTACATTTGGAGAAAACTACCGGCAATTCTAACGATTTGTTAGTGAAAAGATTCAGAAATGCATCCCCTGGCTTTTTTACGTTCATATCAAGGCAACGGTGTTACAATGTGTATTTTTGTACACGCATTGTCTTTACGCAGGTTTGGCGTACACTTGCCAAGTTTCTTGCTTTCTCTCTCCCTTTGGTCTCTATTTTCTCTCTCCCTTTGGTCTCTATTTTATTAAAATATTTTGTGCTATTTTTAGCTGTCCTTTAGCTGACGTTCTCGGCCTGGTATGCTTGCTCTTTCGTCCTCTTTTTCTCGGCACCTCTGTCTTTTTCAAACGGAGCTTGTATTGCCTCACTCCTGTAGGCGTCGCTGTTGCCGTACGAAAAAAAACCAAGCCGTGCGAAAATAGAAATTGCTTCTGGGGCTGCGGATTCGAATCACCGATCTCCGTTTGCGTGACCACCACGCTAACCGATTCGGCCACTGCCGGATACGCGCCCGAGGTTTTATGCATGAGGAAGCAGACGCAGCGCAAGGCCCGAGCCAATCACAGGCGTCCCCTCCCTCCGAAGGAGGGAAAGGGTGTGATCGCGTGTTCGCTCGCCTTGCGCCCGCCGTTTCCCACCAGTTGAGACCCGGCATTCTGGTGGGGAGGCCGCATTTGGTTCGTTCTGCCGAAGAGCAGACTGGGTTAAGGGAACGGCAGCGGGAGTGGGCCGCGCGTCGAGCTTTCGGTCGAGGGATAAAAGCCCCGGAAACTCACTAGAAAAAGGGCTCGTCGTCGACAGGCAGACCTCTCCTTGAGGGAGCGCGAAGCCGAGGCGTTACGACGGCGAAGGGCCGCGGATCCCGAGCTTCGGTTGCACCCCTCTTGACAGTAGGGGAACGGCGGTCGATTTTCTTTTTTTTTTTAATACCTCTTAAACAGCAAACGGACGTTGTGCCTCGTCTAGCGACACTTGATAGCTCCTTCCTTCCTCACTATTTTTCTCATTTTTCTTCGTCGTTTATAAGTGCATTTTGTATTTTCACAATCGATATGGGTCACTAAAAAACGCGCGCTCGCATTACAGATAAATGAAGTGAACGGCTTATGACTGTAGCCTCATCAAATATGACTACTTAAGCAAATTATGAAATATGAATTTTTACCTGCGGTGACACAGGTCCCGTTGCGACAAACTCCTGTTCTCTTGACGTATTCGCCATCGCCACTTCCTTCAATTAGCTAACGACCAAATTACGATGAAACAAAAGGGGGGGAGGGGGAGAAAGGGGCGGCGGTAGTTAATTTTTTCAGCTTATCGAATGTTTTAACCCTATTCCAGCAACACACGCCTTCCACTGGAACACTCACCGCACATAGTCGCCCATCGTTGAGCTTCGTTTCCTTCCAGGTTTTATTCTTCTCCTCAAGGCAGCTCGCGACGCACCCATCTGCGACTTGAAGCTGGGCGTAGCCATCAAGAACACATTTCATTGCAAAACAGAAGCGCGAGTTTCTCATGATAACCAGCGTAAACGTCACGACTAGATCGTGTTCCTCTCTAACGGTTCATGCAGATTTTGCACGCGTCTGTCATTTTGTGATCGAACCTCTTTAATTGGTTCACTGAAGCTTTTCCTGTTCTTTGCCGTATGCTATTGTCAAATATTTTTCACAGTGGGTCGAGGTATAGTTACGACCCGTACTCTGCGGCTTCTTGGTCGTCCTCGTTCATTGAACAATTGCTTGAGTGACTTAAATGAATTATTGAAGGATCGGAATGAAGACAAGGAAGGCAGCACAGGGGCGAAGAAAGAAGGGAAGGAACGAAAGACGAAAGTATCATCAGGTAGCTCTTGTGCCTTGTCTCTTGTGCCTTGTCTCGCCTCTCCGGGACATAGCCTGTTGTAGCGTTCCGGAAGCCCAGGTCCGGCACGTACGTCCCCCTGCCTTATCAAACATTCCTTCAGTCCAGACGGTACCATCAGCGTACGCAACCATTTCATTTAAGCCTTCTTGGTGCGCAGTGACTCTCACCAGACCTAGGAATCACGTTCACATTTGTATTACTGCACTCCGTAAGCAGGCGTACGCTTTTGCCTATATCGTGGGCAGCGCGGTTTGCGCTAAGATCGACCAACCAGCTGATGCGGAAAAAAGCAGGCAGTCCAAGAAATTAGCTTCCGCAGTTCGCTGATGTATGTCCTTCTTGATGATTCCGGATCCTCATCACCAACGAAGTGAAGGATCGTGAAAGAGAGGAAATGCTTGAGCATCTTGGTACGTTGAAACGGGCGTGGCAGGTGCAGAAGAAAAAAAATTCAATTGTGGGGGCCTACTTGCCGAAACTACTTTCTGATTATGAGGCAGGCCGTATTGGGGGACACCGGAAATTTGCACCACCTGGGGTTCTTTAACGTGTAGCTAAATATAGGTACACGGGTGTTTTCGCCCCCATCGAAATGCGGCTGCCATTGCCGGGATTGGACCCGCGCCCTCGTGCTTTGCAGCCCGGCACCATAGCCACTGAGCAACGACGGCGCGCGCAAGGGCAGAAGATTTGTAAGGTTTGTTTACATGAGCCATTTAAAAAAAGTTTGCAGCTATTGGGAGTTATTTTGGCCCCGGACAATAGGGCTCATCTATCTTGCAGGCATTTCTTTTCCTTATCACTCGGCGCATGGTACTTTCAGATCACGAACGGCATGCCCGTTACCAGTGTGGTACAACACTCTTGATAGAAAAGTAGCGAGCGCAGTGTTTTGAAGAAAGTAAGCGCAAGCGAGGCACATAACGATTACTGTCTGGGGGAAAGATACGCCCCAAAAGGCATAATTTATTTAGTGTGTCGGCTTTTGCTTCCGCTCTGAAAAAGTAAATTCTACTCCTTTAAGAGCGTAAAGCGAATTGCAGGTGTCGTTGTAGACGCCATACATCAGCATCCTTCCCTTCTTTCTTGGCCGTGCGAAAGAGATAAGCGAATAGGTTAAAGGTTACCATGATGCTACAGACTTCCTTTAACATGGCGGTCATTACTGAAGCAGCATGGTGAAATGCGGTTTCGTTACAACAAATTTAAGAGAAAAAAAAAGTACTCATGCCGTAGCTTTCTTCGCAAACAAATTTAGGAAGAAATCACTTCTGTGGGCGTCCGCATCGTTCAGCAGAGCACGTTCCAGGGCCTCATGTCTTGTTCACTCCGAAAATAAGGAACATTGTAACAAATAAAGATCCGAGGATACGTAAGCACTTGTTATCTGTTGTGAATGCGAAAACATTACCGTCCAGACCAACGCCGCTGAGCAGCCCTTCGAGTTTTGAACTCGCTCGTGGACAAGCGAGCACGTCGAGACGCTTTGCAGACGCCTCCTAGGCAGCACGACGCTGACACAGTTCGATCCGCGACGCCGTGCGACCTTGTCAGATTGCCGCAGAATCTAATGGGGACGCTGCCGAATAAGCCGCGGTGATTTTGACGTCGCCGATTTCATCCCGCCGGGCTTGACAATCGAGAGAGAGAGAGAGAGAGAGAATAAACATTTATTTCGTAAAGCGAGTAGAAAAATTCCTCGATGAGTGGGGCCCTCAGTCCTGGGCTCCATTGCCATGCGCGACTTCGCGAGCCCGCTGGATGACAATCGAAATTTTGGTGCAAGTAGTAGCATAATGTCATAAAGCAGAGAGCACAGGCTCGTTATCTGGGAGGCGCTGGTTTAGCCCAGTTGGTAAGACACTCGACTTCTGAGCGGGGGGTCGTAGGCTCGAAGTTCACGAGCCCCAACGTTCTTCCTTTCGGATTTATTCTCATGTTTTTTGCATTAGTTCCTGCATGGCGATTACCGTGCGTACTTATACCACAGGCGAGAGCCAGCGCGGACAAGGAACGCGCCGGTAAAACGGGCCTCCGAGGGATACATGGCGTCGCGACGATGCCCTCTCACGCAACACCTGGCGCGCCATCGACGCAGGTGTTCCCTTTCACGCGCTCTGCTCGTGACGGGACGCCGCAGCCAATGAAATTTTACCGCTCCCGTTTTTAGCTTGTCTACGCTACGATATCACCTAGTCAGATCGTTTGCGTCGCCCGTCTGAAGCCCTACATATCCGACAACCCTGCCCTTCCATAGCACCGAGACGCTGCTCCCACTTGCGGGGGTCATATGTTACAAGTCATTCCCATACATAGGGGAAGGCGCCAGCAAGGGGATGAAGACGACGATCGAAGAAGCGCTCACCTGGTCGTTGTTCTTCAGCCATCTCTTCTTTCTGCACATATTCAGTCTATACATTTTCCCTTTCGTCTTGACTACTTTTATCCCTGTCACAGTATAATGTTACTAATCCAAGCGTTCCAGAGTGTCACGCTGCTGCTATCCGCGATGTTTCCCATGTTCACAGAACAGCGGCTAAATAGGCTCAAGATCAGTGAAGATAGGAGGAATGCAAGTGTGCTATGTGGCGAGCATTTATTGTTTTTCGCGCGAATACAAACATTGTAAATAGTTATTGAACTCTCGCTTTTGGAGTTTTTCGGTGCAGAATACGAGAAATATACTTGGTTTCTGCGGTGTCCTTGATGAACTATACAAGCCACCTTGTTTATATTTAACGAAATTAAGGGGGAAGTTTTCCATAATATGTACGCGATATTCCAAGTCTGCGAGTTAATGACGGCCTTTTTTTAATAAATTACGTACGCAAGTACTCCGGAGCTTTATGAGTATGTTCTACAATCGGCGCAGAATATTGCCAGTCGCACTGGCTTAAGTACAAATGTTAGCAAGACCAAAATTAGTGAACTTGGGGGAAACGTTGCTGCACATTTGTTTGCCAAGTCGAATGCATGTGCACCAGTTACTGTCTCCGCAAAAAATTCCGTCAGCAAGTACTCGAAAGCGTCATGCTGCCGTTTCAGTTACGTTTCCCAATGTTCCCAGAAAACTGTGCTTTAGGGGGAAAGAATACGCGTTTTAAGAACACGGGATACGTTATCTGCAATGTGTGCCGAATTTTTTTATGTTCTTGGCCTAATTAAATGTGTTGAATATAATTACTGCACCCTCATTTTCTTTTTCGGTTTTATTTTTCCAGTTCGTGATATGACGTTAGCCTTTTGTCGTTGGTGAAATAAACAAGGCAGCTTCTTCATGTTTGGTGAGAGTAAGTACCAGGTGATGGGTGATGTGTGGGAAACGTTAAAGATGAGTAATTTAAGTGGGGCCTTGGCAATAAATTACGTATTCAAGCGCTCTGAAGCATTATGAAGGGGTTTAACTAGAGGCGCAGAATTTAGGATGTTGCTCTGGCAGAACTGGAAATGTCACCGAGATAAAATTGACCGAAAATTGGTGGTAGGCTATGGCGAAACTCTGTGCGAAGCGAGGTCGTTGTGGATAAAATATGCATTTGTAAAAAAAAAAAGATCGGTATCAAGTGTTAGAAAGCATTGCCTATTCTAAGAAAGAGAGAGAGAACGTGGCTAAAGATAACAAGGCATTCAGAGAAACCAATGTTTATGTTGAACGATTGGGACCAACAGATGTGATCACGTCGCAAAACGTAAACCAAGTTAAAACAGTGCTAAGCGAGACATTAAAAAAGAATACTTGAAAAAGCGTCGGCTATTGTACAAACCTCCTCATTAGTTTAGTCTTGTTTTTTCCCCTACCGGGCATATTTAGCTTCAAGACAAATGTAAGTATAAGCCTTAAATCTGTTACCTTGCTGTTTATAAACGTTCTGTTCACCTTGCAGTGGAATGCATAAGGATCAAGCACTGAAAAAAAAGGATGCGGAATACGTATGATCAATGCTCCGTCTTTACATTTCGGGTAACTTGCAGATATGTCATAGATAATGACTTTAATGTGTTTAACCTTAACCGCCACGGTGGCTTCGCTCTGGTGTAGGCCTACCAAGCACGAGGTCTATGGGCTCAAATCCCCGCCGTGGCGGTCGCATTTCAATGAAGGTGGAATGCAAAAGCACCCGTCCTTTTGTATTGGGTTCTGTCTGACAAGTCTGCCAGCTATAGAAAGCCACCGAAACATCAATAAATTATGAGTTGAAAGTCAGCGCCTTATTCCTGGTGTTCGCTGTTCTTTCCTGTTATTGTCCTGGTATGCCCCTCGTGCGGGGTCACGGCGACACTCGCACACGTGCTCTAGGAGTGCAGAAACGCTCCGCCCGACTCTGAGTGGGAGAAGACCATACGAAGCCCGCTCCTACAAGACCAGCAATGGACCGTCCAGCAGGCTCGCGCAGCGGCCGCCAGGTACTCCCTGTCGGTCCCTGCGTGGGAGACGCCCACTGCACGCTGACGTGCCTCCTGCCGGACTTTTATTGAAGTTTGTCCAGTCCAATCTCTCTCGTTTCTCCATACCTGTTTATGGCGCTGTTAATCATAAACCAGTACCACAGTTTCTAGCTTATCATTCTCCTCGGTTACTAAATGATATTATGTTTCCATCAGATGCCCTCTTCCACTACCTGACCCCTCTGCCATTCCCCCTCATGGCAAACGTAGTCCTGGACGCTCTTATGGCTTTAATGTTTTTATCCACTAGGTTGTTCTCTGCACAAAGCAATGATGCATAGCAGCATTTTTCTGCTTCCTTTCTGAATAATAATATTCTTCGACAACAGGAGTACCAGTAATGTCGTCGGTTTAACTTGCATATGACTTGAACTTCTCCTCGGACGACACTTGAAATGAGGCGCAGCACAATGCCTATTCGCGGGGTCAATAATTTACACGGACGTATTTGCTACAGACTCCCTAAGGCCGACAGTCAGACTTCAGGCAAAACGTTCATGGCTTGTTTTAACATCGAGTTAATGCAAGTGTTTTTCGCTGACATCTCAGTGCGTCATCACCGTTTTGTTTTGTCTTTTTATAGCGCAGCTTTTAGGAGCCTGTTCCTGCGGCGAACGTCCACGTTCCCGGCTTAGCCGAGCGAACGAGCACAGCGAAAGATTAGGGCGAAAAAGCCCGCAGCAGGGGGGGGCAAAAAGCAGCGAGACGGAACATGCGCGAGGAGGAAAGCCGAGAGTATGTATGGATGGATGTTATGAGCGTCCCCTTTAGAGCGGTGGGTTGCGCCACCAAGCTCTTGCTATTATACTGCTTAATGTCCTACCTCGGTTAAACAATAAAAAAACAATGAACTCCCACAACCAAATCTTCTGATCCCCTATTGCGAACTGTGCTTTTCTACGTACGAGCAGGGCGCAGCGCAGCGATACCATCATGAGGCGGGAAACGAAAGCGTGAGAAGAAAATCGTAGTGCCACGCACTAGGGGCTTTTTCGGCGATGGCTACGAGATGGCGCCACAATAACGCGCGTCGTAAGAGGTGATTGTAAGATTAGTGGAAGGAAAGTAAGGGAAACGACAAAAGACGGATACGTACAAAAGCACGGGGTCTGAACATTTGGTTGTGAAAGTTCATCTTGTTTTTGTTTTCTTTTTAATCTAGGTAGGATATTCGGGTGTGTACTAGCAAGAGCTTGATGGCACAACTCACTGCCCCGTTCCAAAGGGGACACTCATAACATCCATCCATCGTCTGAGTCTGTCGGTGGCGGCGTCTGTGAATCTCGCCCACGCGTCACCAACGCGTTGTCTCTCGCGGTCTCCAGATTAGCGAAGCACTCGCGCTGCATTTGGCTCCATTTGCAGTGTGCCGCATGAGACCGGTTGCACGCGCAAGCCGATACTTCGCGAAATGAAAACACGTATAGAGCTGCGCTCAAATTTTCGTATTAGGGAGTGTCGTAATACTCCGTGCGGGTTTTTTTTTCCTTCTGAATAACAAGTCTTCATCTGCATAAGGTCATTTGTTAGGAACCCGGTCCGGCATTGTTCGTTCGGCACAGTGTCTGCATAGCGGTTTTTATAAGTTATCTCCTTGTGCTGAATTGGTGTCCTCTGAAGGCTGATGACTCGTAAACGGTGCGCATGGGAGGCGACCACTCATTTCGAGGTCGCAACGCGGCTGCTAGATCGCTTTCTATTACATTGCTGCCCTTAATTTGACTAAAGCGGGACTACAGTTGAATCTGCGGTGCGAACATATAGATCAGGAAGTAGGAGGTTAACAAAGAAGCTTGAGAAGAAGTTAAGGACCGTGTAAAGTGCGATGGAACGAAAAAGGTTAGGCGTAATGTTAAAAGACAGGAAGAGAGCGGTGCGAGTTAGAGAGCAAACGAGAATAGCCGATATTCTAATTGACATTTAGAAAAAAGATCCGGGCAGGCCATGTAATGCGCAGAGTAGATAACCGGTGGACCATTAGAGCTACAGAATGCATGTCAATGGAACATAAGCGCAGTCGAGGACGGCAGAAAATTAGGTGGAGTGATTAAGTTAGTAAATTTGCAGGTGCAAGTTGAAATCAGCTAGCGCAAGACAAGAGTCATTGGAGATCGCTGGTACAGACCTTCGTACTGCAGTGGACATAAAAAAAAAAATAGGCTGATGATGATGATGATGATGATGATGGTGTTGATAATGATGATGGATATTAAGCTCGTTCAGTAAATTATGCTTGTGTGTTTCCAGGGAATATTGTCATCTTTCATGTGTATTGTGAACGACTCTAGAGTGAACATCACTACAACGAATATTCCTCTATAAAGAAATAATTTTGGTGTCCCGTACGGCTCATTGCTTGCATTGCAATGAACGCACTTATAGCGGTGTTGTCACTGCCCTTCGCAGCTGTCACTCATCTGCAGTGAGCGCTAAAACTAGCGGCGTGCTGGGCGAGCGAACCGGTCACAGCGAGTATAATTTCACAGCGCCAAGGATCGCTCAACTCAACTCATGCGCCGCTTGTGTAACGCTGATCATACACAGCAGTGTGTGCGACGGAGGACGAACACGTCTATGTTGACGAGGACGTCAGTCACTCGGAACTGATGGCCGACGATGTCGTCGAAGCCAGCAAGGGCGAGGATGTGACGCAGGTTAACGAAGGCAACAGGGGTGAACAGGCTGAAGACGAATAAAAAAAATATAGAGACAAGCGCGACAATTGCGGAATTCGACGCTTTGCATCGCTTCCGCGTTTCGCCTTGGATCGAGCATGAATCTCGATGACATAAGGTTGGCCGCACTCACCAGTTCCATCGGAGCAAATGGGCAGAAGCAAACTAGCGACTCCATTCTTCAACTAGCTCTTTAATTTAGGTTAAATAAATGGTTTACTTTACTGGTCGTGCTTATCCGGCTCTATTGGGAGTGGTGTGGTGTCTGGTGTTTACGACGAAGTTTCCTGTACAAAGAATGTTTAATGCGATCCCGAGTGTTTCATCTTCATTAGGAAGGCGTTCGGCTGTAGTTATCGGTAATGGTAAAAGAAGGAGGCCAGTGTACTCAAACTGAAAGCACGGAAAGTCACAAAAACACTCAAAGTCATATGTTTTTCTGCGAACGTCAGATATACGTGTAAGGTGTTTTCAGTGAGGTGAAAGGAATAGCGAGCAACCTTCAACGCCGGCCTGTCAGGGTAAGTGATTCCTGTCTGGGCACGCCGATCGCGCATGCTTCAGTTGACCATTCCCTCCTTGTCCTGGGTGAAAAGCGTTTCTGGATCTAAGCCTCTCCCTAGACCCTTCTGCATCGCTTATCCATGAAAGGTATGTATATATATATATATATATATATATATATATATATATATATAGAGAGAGAGAGAGAAAGAGAGAGAGAGAGAGAGAGAGATTATCGTCGACATCGTAATTTGTTCATGACCTGCTTGTTATTCTCACCTCTCTTTGAGCACCGATACGATTAAACGTCTAGTTTTTCGATCTACGTCCCCTCCCCTCCACCCTGGCCCTCCCCGCTAATCTGCCTGGTCGAGCTCCAGGACGCTGGGGTAATGCTACTCCTGGGTTTGCGGCACTATTTTAGAAGCGCTGGTGGATAGTGTTTTGAAGAGCACAGGGAAAGGAGTTGTTACAGCGGCTTCGAAGAAGGGGACCTTGAAGCTGTGTCGCAACCCCGAGAAACCACGCATAGGTCCTGCGATAGCATCCACGAAGCTCGAAAGTGCGAACATGCCAAACTATATTATTTGGACTGGAAGGCGCACCTGGTAGCCACACACACCCACACTGCCCAAAGTAGGAAAGATGTGTGTGATTCTTCTTAAACGATTCTTACGTTTGTATGGAGATCATTCAAGTTTCAGGAGGCTCCAGCATTCCATAAGAGATCGCATAAGAATTACCGTAGACATTGGGTATTGGTTCTGACTGCTCTCGCTCTCCATAATAGGCTGTAACAGCTCAATCTATTGTTAGCGTAGGTTCATCAAGACTTTCAAGGGATCTTCTAAATGCTTCCTCGAATCCGCCGGGTTGGGTGTTGGTGTTTTTTTTTTCGTCTTTCTTGTAAGCGGAAGTATTTCGTGCAGTAGCAGTGCGTAGCACGTCATTGGCTCTAAAGCGTGTGTAGGACGGGCATGGCAGTATGCGCACCGTGGACGTGCCATCCTGCCACTAAATAGCACGCCAATACGACCCAACGTTTCCGAAGAGCTTCGCTAAAACAGCATTACAGACACCCGAGAAATCAGCATGCCCCAGGTGTTTCAAATAGACGACTTTTACGAGCGTAGCGGTGGCGTCCCCTTAAACGATGAGTCGCTCCTCTATGACCCATCCGAGCACTTTGCCCGAATTGCTTATTTAATCACTGCGTTCACAGAATGCGCAGCCAAGCGTAGTAAAAGACAGGCTTATTTTATTACAACGAAACGAAAGCGTATGACCTCTGAGCGTACACTTTTTCATTACTCGTCAATTAAAAGCGCCAGGGAGGAGTCCTGAAAGAGGCTGAGTTTTCCAAATAAATTAGGGTGTATTAGTGAATGCAGGGTAATTCATACCATGGGCTACTCGCGTTTTAGAGAGCCGCCAGAGCCCTTGAAACTGCGAAACTGGTGATTCTGGTGATTATCTCTGTCTTTTAAGTATACTGAAGTAGCAATGGTGTCAAAGCAGTAGTTAAAAAATTGGAGGACGCTTAAGCTTCGCCTTCAAGAGTGGAACGCGACAGCGTTCCCGTCGACCCGCCAAGGGGTGTAAGACTATGCGCTACGTCGCAGCGATCACTTACGAGGCGCCCCGCATGGGACTTTGCGCCCATCTATCACGCGGTGAGCGTCGAGCAACGCAGCGTTCGGCGCGGCAACGAAACGTGCGCCTGAGCAAGCGGAACGAACCAAAGAACTCGGTGGCTCGGAGGGGGAAACGATCTACGCCAGCCAAACGTCGTGATCGGCACGGGCAGAGAGATAGATAGATGGTAATCTAAAGAAAGGAACGGCGCTTGATTCTGCAACCCGTGTGGGAGCACGGCGAAGCGTCGTCAGGGGAGAGGGAGTGGGGGCCGTGACGCGCCTTGCACCGGTCCCCGCACAACCCCAATGCGCGCGTGGCGCGCCACCTGTCGGGGCAGCGCCGTACATTGAGAGGAGGAGGTCTTCTGTGTTTGCCGCAAGATGGCTCTGCGTGTGCGGTAAGCGCAGAAGAAATGTAGCGGAAACGCACTTCGCTACTCGTGTAACTGCGACTTCTGTAAGTTACATGCTCATAATTACCGATATACACCGCAGTATAACTTTCTACGGCACGTTTCTAAGGCAACACCGCATTCACTAGAAGTGCTTTTCTACTTCTCTCAAGCGTCGAACTCGTGGCTGAGTGGTAGCGTCTCCGTCTCACACTCCCGAGACCCTGGTTCGATTCCCACCCATCTTGTAAGTTGCTTTTTAACGCGATAGCGTTAAGGAGCTCGTGTCGCAGAAAAGCCGGCGTCCGCGGCGTTTTATTTATGAAGTTCCTGCCGTGATTTATCGCTCACGGCCAACGCCGCGGACGCCGACACCAATGCCGACGACACCGGCTTTTCTGCGACACGAGCTCCTTAACGCTATCGCGTTAAAAAGCTGTACACGCCTAAAGCCGAGACCACACGTGCGCTTGCCGACGCGCACAAGCCCGCGCCTGCGCGCCTTGCGCCTCCCGCGTCTCGCGAGGAATGGTGGTTCGCAGGGTTCGCATCCACAAATAGGGCAACAGCGCGCGCTCATTCACAGACGCCTTGGAAGACGCCACTTCGTACTTTGTTATTGACAGTGTTTCACAGTGCTTCGATATCTATGAAAGTAATTGTTATATTTTTTAGAACTCAGTACACAAAAAGAATGGTTAGCACTTTCTTGCGTGATATAAAACTGCTTCGCTGAGAGTTGAATGTGCCGCGCCGTAGCTGCGTAGCCAGGCGCGCCGACGCAAGGCAGCACAAGCGCGCGATAACAGAGAGCAGCTGTTCGCTGAGATCGCGCCGCGCTTCGACGCGTTCGAGCCGTGCCGCACTGTCTGCGCATGCGTGGGCGCGCGTGCTCGTTGTACACGTTGTCTGGGTTTAAGGGCACCGTGGAGTCCGGAAGAAGTTTGCCGCCTCAGGTTGCTTAAAAGTTGCGGCTAAATGCAAGTACTCAGGCACTATTGCATTCCTCTTAAGCCAGACTGCGTCCGCCTGTACGCCACCAAGCATCCAAGCTGAGTATTTCTCACTAGGAGTGAGACGCCATAGCCGCTAAGGTGATGATCTGTGGGTAGCGGGTAACGTTTCACATTGTTAGGATGGTTGGCTTACTCTGGCCCCTAGCATCGGTTTAAAAAGCTCCAACTTGTCAAGTACGTTTCACCGACAAGTGGGCAATTATTCCAAGTTAATAATACGAATCGAATACTGCACACTAACTATTTGCATTCGTATCCGAAAGGAAACAATTCATTTTTGTCGATCATTCGAAAGCAACCAAATATATCATAACAACCGAATGTTAAAGTCTGGTTACTGTTCTCTCTGGGCTAAATAGAGTATCACAAGTTATCGGAAGTGATGTGACAAAAATTGTCGACGCAACGCAAAAATGTTTTTGGATTTTGCGGTGGAAGGCTTTTGCTTGCCGGTCCTTTAGTGCTTTAGCAGTGCAGTCACGCAGCAGATTTATCTCTTACGTTACAATCTGCGATATTTTCCTTGTAACGGGTCTATTTACAATGGCTACGGCCAAAAGTTTTTCAGCAACGTCCTTTTCCCCCACAAATTGTGACCTTCTCTGGTAACTAGTTATTTGAAGTTTCCGGAAAGCTACTCATACAAAAGCCATTCCTTCTTCGAAAGCTTGTTTGCAAGATAAAGTTGCTTATGCGCCATTTTTTCTGTTTTTTATATGAACATTAGCCATCTTGTGTTTAAAAATGATTCATTGTCCTTATATCTATAGCTGTCCTTTTACACTATAGCCAGCACAGGCGCGATACGGAATTATACCGATATAAGTATGCCTGGTGTAAATGTGTGCATCTGTGCTTGGTTATTGGATATTGGATTTGATTTTCGAATCGATATTCGTTTCTTACTATCCATATTCTATTTGTATCCTTTAAAGTTAATATTCACTCGCCTCTAGTGTCTGTCAATGGTACACTTATTGTTTCAGGTTCTTCAGACAATCTTCAGGATGTACAATTAACTCGGGCTGATGTTGTTATTTCATCTTGCTCCTGCTTTTTATTACCGTATAGTAGTAGTAATAAACTTTATTGATGAAAAGAGCAGGAAACGTTTTCGCCCTAGCTCGATGAATAGATAATTATCACCCAGCTTTGGCAACGACTTTCCTTAAAAACAATAGTGTACCTTACACTTTGCGGAAAAAAGCAGTTGGAACTCTTAACACTCCAATATAGGCAAAACTTGAACACATTACACTCACCAGGTCGTCGGGTAGTTGGTAGGTCGTAAACAGTGAGGTTCTCCTTATTGCATTTCCCACTGAGGCAAACACCAACTGCTATGCTTTCTCCGTGGTTTTTTGTAGAGTGCTGTTTTAGGTGAGAACACGTTTGAAATTCCGGTCGGTATCGATGTCATCACTGTACTTTGTTTGCTCACTCTTCTGTCTGTGAGCTATGGCAGATTCATCAGTGGGTGGCGGCAATCGAAATTATCAGTAGTCACTTAATTCCTCCACATCATGCCAATAGCAAGATTCAAAATGATGCACGATATTAAATTATGTTAAAACTGCTTACAGTGTCATCATCATCATCATCAACCTGGTTACACCCACTGCAGGGCAAAGGCCTCTCCCATACTTCTCCAACTACCCCGGTCATTTACTAATTGTGGCCATGTTGTCCCTGCAAACTTCTTAATCTCATCCGCCCACCTAACTTTCTGCCGCCCCCTGCTACTCTTCCCTTCCCTTGGAATCCAGTCCGTAACCCTTAATGACCATCGGTTATTTTCCCTCCTCATTACATGTCTTGCCCATGCCCATTTCTTTTTCTTGATTTCAACTAAGATGTCATTAACTCGCATTTGTTCCCTCACCCCCAATCTGCTCTTTTCTTATCCCTTAACGTTACACCTATCATTCTTCTTTCCAAAGCTCGTTGCGTCGTCCTCAATTTAAGTAGAACCCTTTTCGTAAGCCTCCAGGTTTCTGCCCCGTACGTGAGTACTGGTATGACACAGCCGTTTATACACTTTCCTCTTGAGGGATAATGGCAACCTGCTGTTCGTGATCTGAGAATGCCTGCCAAACGCACCCCGACCCATTCTTACTCTTGTGATTACTTCAGTCTCACTGCCTCATTTCAGTCTCACTGTCTCACTTTCACAGACTGATCATTTCAGTCTTACTGTGTCAGTAGCCACCTAATATCACCCCCCCCCCCCCTGGCAATAGCCACCATCTTCTCTGCTGCAACGGTGCGCGCGCACGAGAGGCCAGAGCACCAATGACACCGCACAGAAAGTAGAAGTGCGCTGTTAGTCGGTACTGGTGCACCACGCCTGACTTGAGCCTCATGGGTTCAGCACCTAAGACGTCACGTAAATTCGCGAGCACAGCGAGAGAGAGAAACTCTCTTTTGATACCTTAGCACTGTATTACCAGAAGCTCAATCGCGCACGGTGCAATCGCCTACGATTTGTACACGATTCTGTCGGCGTCAAACGTACACAAAACGCAGAAATAAGACAAATTTTGTGAAGCGCGATAGCATGCGAAAATTCCCGACTGCTTCTCACGCTTCCCGTGCAACTGCAGCTTATGTAACCGTAAGGTTTGCCGGGAAACGCTGGAGGCGAACTTTATGCATGAAGGCGAGCTCTCTGCTAGAAACGCAGCCTCTTGTGTGGGCTCATCCCGGGGACAGCGCGAAACCACGCCAAGTAGTTACATCATTTTCAGGTTTCTGTTGTTTCGCACTTTTTATATTTCAGCCTGAGAAGATTTGACATAGAAGGCACGCTCTGTCAGCGTTTTGTTTCGTTACATTTGTTTTAACAGCGAAGCTGTTCTTGCTCGGCGTAACATGGACCGCGTACATGGAGGAAGGAAACTGAGTAGAGGCCCTACCCCCTCCGCACTCTAAGAGAAAAGTGTGGAGGAAATGACGTAGTAGGTTCTCCTTTTTTTTTCGCTGTTTCTTTTTATTTCTTTGCTGTAGCGGCCACGCTTTTCGGGCCAGAATTGCGGCTTTATTATGGCTATGTGCGCTCACACGTGTTGCTCCGTAGGTTTCGTGCCATGGCAAAGGCGCCGTGCGGGCAGGTTTGCGTTGGTCTCCATGTTTTGTGGCGCTGTGTTATCTGGACCGCGCTCTCCCAGATGTTGATATGGCCATGTGGAACAGAAGGAACTAAAGTTTGTCAAATGAACGCGCACGCAACGCTGTACGCAATGTACCTCGCCACGGCAATTGCAACGGACGAAGGAATATCGGCGGCAAATTTTGCCCTCTTTGGCGGAACCAGGCTAACGTGCCATCGCAGGCCGAAACCGATGCGTTTCAGAATCTGTGCAATGAACGCCTTGCAGGTCAGTGATTCCTGCTTTTGACAGCGCATATAGTGCATTTGCGGCACGTAGCACGTACGTTATGAATTCATAGTTTGTGTTCAGTAACAACTTGCTTTTGTGCATATTAAAACACACCATGCTTAAGTGTTGCTTGTTCCTCGCAGTACTCGCGACAGCACGAAGTCTTTTAAGCAGAGCGCGTTCGAGGTTCATGCACACCTGCACATGTGTACCTTAATACACGTGCTGATAGAGCGTTACGCAGAATATGCGCATTTTGCTGCCCTAGGCCCCGCGCGCCTGCCAGCCTACGCTTCGTCCTGGAAGATGGGAAAGAAACTGCTGCTTTGACTTAAGGAACGAATCCTCCCTACCACAGGCGTATTTTATATGTGCGCGCGAGAAGCGCAGGGAAGTGAAGGTTAGCGGATGCGCTGCAAGAGTGAGCAAGGCTCCACAGAACGTGCGCCTGCGAACACATCAAACGGCTGTTCCATGGTCGCACGTAGGCCGGTTCTACGCGCGTACTGTTCTGCACCGTGCGCCGGCTATCGCGAAACTTTGGTTCCGTGGTGCTTCACTTACCGCGGTAACTGAAGTCAGGCCGCAGTCAATGAATCTAAACGCGGAGTCGGAAATGACGTTCTGCCTCCTCGCCGGCGCGCTGTCGTAGTGATGCGCGGCCACCCGAATTTTGTTCAATCAAGCACGACGATTCCTCAAGCGAGAATGTGTTTGTGCTCATAAACTCCAAATGGATCGCAAATGGGTCGGTGTGTCGTACGTGTCTCCAGTGCGTTCTTGCAGTGCTGTGAGAATGCGTATGTTTTTTGCGTGTTGCCAGACGTCTAGCTCGCAAGTTCGTCTGAGAGCCCCAGGAAGCCCAAGCTGAGAAAAGCAAGTAGAAGGCAGCGACAAAGGTGACCTTCTTTTAAAAACACGTAAGAACTGGGCAGCAGCCGTTATACCTACGGTTGATGAGAACAGTTCAGTTGGCAAGCCTTATAAGGCATGTTTATTTTTATACAAGCCGGTGAAAGCGGCCGATTCGACCTGACGGCCCAATTTGCGAAGTTCATTATGAATTTCTTTCAACATGACTCCGGCAACGGCAGTGCAATGAGGCATCGCGATTGTTTAGTATTGCTGCGGAGCGCGCGCGTCCGAGCAGCCCGGTTGCGCGCAGCGCGGCGTGGTTTCGCGAGAAAGGTAAACAAGGGAGGAGAGCTGGCCCGATAGGCGGAGCAGCGCCACGAACAACGCCAACTTCCGGCTTCACTTTTGCTATCTTCGGCTGGTCGTTTCTGAGCATTCTGGAGCGCTCTCGCGAGCGGCGTTGTCTTCGGCTGGTTGAAAGAGGGTGCGCGCCCTGCGTTCGACTGGTTCTTCTCAATTGCTCTCCTCTATCTTGGAGCGCTCTGAGGCGCTCTGAGCCCTGTCGTCGGAACAGTCATCGAGACTGAAACGTCATCGCAGCGCCGCGTCGCTGCTGTTGGCGAAGGCCCACCATAACCTTGGCAACCTAGCCCACTGCATGCTGGCGTCTCGACGAACGTTCGTCCCGCCGGCACGTCCGCCGGTTTTTCCGGCAGCGCCGGGAGCTTTGGATAGGCGACACATCGAACGTTGGCAGTAGTCACGTGGCTTCGCATCAGCAATTTCCTCCTCCGAGAGCGAGTCGCACGTTCGGCTTGCGCGCTTGTCCCCTACCTTTGGGCTCGGGAAACGACCGATCTACCCGACTCTGCTTCGGGGCATACAGGCGACCAGTCGGAGATACCATTTAGCTTCACAAAGAGTGACATCAGGGCCTCTCCTGTGTTTCTTTCCTCCCGTGACCGCGTATCACAAAACTCCACCTACGCCCACAGACGGAGACACTGCGCGCCGCCGGTTCCGCGCCGAGATCTGCGCATGCACCGTAGTAACGGCCAGGAATGTGCCTGCGCTTGACCTTGAAAAGGGTATGAATTGTGTGCTCGGCGGCACTGGTTCAGTAAACGCCTTGGGGCGGCCTAGAAAAGTTCGTACTGCCGATGGAGAGGCTGCGCATCGCGAAGCTAGACTTGCTGCGAAGCGGGAGAATCAACGGCAACGACGGGTCGATCCGGCCTACTTGGCCAGAGAGGCCGAGAGGTGGCGACTACGCGCAGGCCCAGAATACGCCATTCGAGAGAGCCAGGGTCGCTGCGAAGCATCGACGATTACGCCAAGGCCGTGCAGTACGGGAGGCCGAGTACCAGCGACGCCGAGCTTGCGATTCAACCGGACCAACTAGAGTACCAGGGCAGCTATCCTGTACGCGTTCGAAAAGCCGACGTTCGATTTCGCCTGGCGCGATTGTCCAGGCTGCGCCGATTACGCGGCCTAGGCCAATCTATTCCAATCACGTGAGGCGAAATCGAACGTCGCCTTTTCGAACGTGTACAAGATAGTGGCCCAGCAGAGGAAGGTATACCTTGTGTGATGCGGTATCGCCATTATAGCCCGGATGACGTCCTAAACTGTCAGCGTGAGCAAGTGTTACTTTACGTGCCGTTCAGGAGGGAGCATGTCGAACGGCTTGACAACAATGCTTTCGTAAAGACTTACAAAGAACAGATGGAAGTCATCGTGAAAAAGAGGGAGGAGTACGTCTTCGACAAGGACTGTGACGCCTTGATGAAGCTGGCGCGTAGCATAGCGGATACGGAACGAGCCCCCTACCACTTACAATGTTCGTGTCGAGGCGGGAGACGAGGACCTTCTTGGCAACGAAGCGGTGAACAAGAAGTTACAACCTAGCATTAGCCGGAATATTTCCTAATCGACCAGCTTCGATGTTTCAAACCTCGCGTAACCGTGTGCGAGCTTGCCCGTATATATATATATATATATATATATATATATATATATATATATATATATATATATATATATATATATATATATATATATATATATATATATATCAAAATTCTGAGGAATAACATTGTCAAGAATAAGACAAGGTATGAGCAACTTTAGTGACAGAAGGGTGTGGCAATATAGCTTGCAAATACCGCATGTCATACTTAGCATATACATATGCCTAAATATATAGGCCAATTTTCGCTCACAGGACGGGAATGCCTCTTACAACGCCGACACCGCATTTTCCGCAACACGGGGTCCTTAGCGCTATCCCGTTAAAACGTTGAACTTCCGCGAAGTTTGTGACCGTATTCAGTGAAACCACGCAATCCTTTGTTGTTCGCTTGCCTCCATTACGTGCTTGAAATCTGAGCAGCATGCAGTGTGTCCAGGCTAAAAAATAACGGGCTTTTTACGGCAAACCTGTAAATGACGAGGGTTCCGTGCATTGTTCGTCTCCGTCAATAAATATGTGGGAGCAAAATACAATCATCATCAGATCATCATCAGCTATGGCTCGTGCCACTGCTTGCGCGTTCGTTGTCGTTGTCTTCTTCCACAGCTGACTCCGTGGCCGCTCATCATGTCAGCGTTCACACACTGCTCCTCCCTCTGCGAAGGTGTCGATGGCACTGGCCCACTGCCGGTCGGTGCGGTAATTTCAGACTCGGTTTATTTTTTATAATAAGTGGATATACATGCTTGCATAAGTGTACAGAAGGAGGTCTCAAATTCATGGCCTCAGTATATCGTGAAATGAAAACACGAATCAATATCACGAATGTATAACACGAACGAATGCGGATGTATAAAAATTAATGCGTGTGCGTACCTTTCGTCACGATGACCACCGATCAAGACAATGAATGTGTTCGTAGCTTTGTTCCAAATTCTGTGTCACCTCTCAATCGTGTGCTGCATAGCTTCGCTGGTCATCCACATTCACAGAGTGGAATGGCTCGTGATTTTTCTCAGACTCCGCTATCCGTAAGATTGTCAGTGGGTGCACAAGACTTGTTCGCGCTGCCTTGACATTCGAATTCCGTGTCCCATTTTCGCGAAGCAACAAATGCGGCAAAAAACTGGTTTCATCCAGCGTAAACGACAAATACTCAATTAAATACTCTAAACGAGCATTTCGAACTTCTTACCAGGCATGGCGTTTTATCTTTTACGGTTCCGTTTCTGACTACTATTCCGTCTCTTGGAGTTGCTTTCGTTGTAGCGGAGGTATCTACGGGCTCGGCAAGGCTTGCGTTGCTACTGCCCACCGACGTGTCTGTTTCCAATTCAGTTTGTGTTGGCGTCTCGGCGCTCCTGGCAGAGACTTGAATGTCTTCTACTGGATCTTCGTCCTCGTAGGATTCGTCATAGTAGTAAGCAATTGGGTCGCTTAATAAGCAGGAGCACCTTCTTGCCACGAGCACCTGTGAAAAAAATTCACAGTATCTTGCAGTAATCCCACAGATAGGCTACACATTTACTGAAAGTTTCTTTGGAGAGCCCTTATCCCAATCATAGTAAACTGTAAGTCCAAAAATATTGTCGTCGTGTCTATCACCGACAGTTGCTGTGACATAGTTACTAGCGCGAACAAGATTAGCGGAAGAAAGGTGGGACAGGACAGAGCGATAGATTTCAGCTGACAAGCTTTATTCAGAAAAACATGCAAAGAAGCCACCGTATGCTCAAATAAATCCTCAAACAGACGCATAAACGAATGTGCCATGTAGGAGAAAACGAACTGCGCAAAGAAGCCGATAGGTGACCACAACAAGCCATTACAAAGCTTTCACCAGGTTCTTCTCAAGTGAGTGCCAGTGATGGAGCGCTTACACATTGATCAACAGCCTTTGAAATGCAATACGCCTCAAATATTTCCGTATCTAACTGCCAGGCCAATCGTTTGAGCACTTGCGAGCTATAAGAACACTGGGAGCATTTACGTTTACATCTACGGCAGTGGTCAGCCGAGTGGCCAGCACCTTCAGAGAACATTTACAGCGTTCCAGTGCTCCCTAAGCCGGTCAAACAGGCAACTGCCTGTTTGCGCAATATAGCACTTTCCACGGGGAAGTGGAATCTTGTATACCACCCCCCGATTGCAGTTAACAAAGTGGATGATATGCTCCTTATAATGCACGTACCTTGACTCCCGGTGTTGTTTACCAGCCAGCACATTCTTGTAAGTTTAAGTGGCACTGAAAAAACAAGCCCCTTACCGCACTTGTACGCCACCTTTGTTTTTTTTTTTTTTAGGCAGTCGGACACCTCGTGTACGTATGGCACCGCCACAGGGCGCCCAGTGGGACGTGGGTTATTGCACTGAGCGGCTGCCGGGTCAGCTTCGTTGCGCATTCAGTTGTATTCTACAGGGAACCTTCGTTTATGCGTCTTTTTGCACATTTATTTGAGCATACGGTGGTTTCTTCCCATATTTTTCTTCTGAATGAAGCTTATCAGTTGAAGTCTAGCGCTCTGTCCTGTCCCACCTTTATTCGTTAGTCTTGTTCGCACTAGTAACACCAACTGCATCAGCACCAACTAGCCCGACTGTCTGCGTTAACTACTGCCGACATTTTGCCAAATTATACCATCATATTTTTTTATGTGCAAAGCTATACGGCTGAGTAACACTTCTTCCACCTTGCTGGTTTTGCAGTATTTTATTGACGAGAGTATTAGATTCAGCGATTACAGCAGTCGATTGATTAACACTCTTCCTGGCAGTTATGCTTGCCTGCTGGTGAGGCTGCTTCTGGGCCAACCTAACCGGGCTGCTAGCGGAAACTAGTTGTTATGCCAGTTGCTAGCGGAAAGCACACCGAAAAGGTGGTGGTAGGTACGAAGTTCCTACTAGGTGCGTACCTTATCTATGCGAATATTTCTTCAACTGCGAAGTTCCTCTTCTAAAAACTTGGTCTTTTCTTTGCAGCTTCATGTCGCTTTAACATAACTGCGAAACTTTTCTCTCAATCTCGGTGAAACAGCATGTGTAATTTTTTAAAGCAAGTATACAAACTTGTACGTTGGGGTACCTTTAACTGGACGTTTCGAAGAGAAGCACCAGAAACGAACAAGTTCTTATGAAGCACCCCGGTTAAAGCGAAACCCTTTAATTATGCGACAGCAAAATTAAAGTGAAAGTCCTTTGCGCGATGGAATGAAGTTGTGGACTGAAGTTTCGCGCATTGAAAAATCGTTGCGCTTCAAAAGGCCCAGCACGAGGAACAACATCTGGAAGTGAGCCTTTCGCGGTTGTATGACTTGTGTCCGGAAAGCGCAATCTCCGATCATCGGGACATCGCTTCATTAGCTGTACCGATGAGGGAAAACAGCAGTTCGAGCTAGTGTGCGCGGCCTCCAAGCTAGACATGCGCAAAATGTGTCGGTGCGAGTTGCCGCATTCTGTAAACCGTTCATAGATTGCAATGACTCTCTACGTGCCCTTTGTCAGTCATTCGCCCGAAGCAACGCACATTCTCGCAGCTGTGGCATTACATTCCTCGACGACGACTGCGGTCGCGGCGTCAAACTTTTTAACATTGACGATCTTGACTCAGCTTCGACGACGCCGAATGTGCGCCGTCTGCTACCGGGCACCTGCCTCTGCGGCTTTGGTAGGCCGCAATCTGTATTTTGCCTTGCAGTGAATATCAAGCAATAATAATAATAATAATAATAATAATAATAATAATAATAATAATAATAATAATAATAATAATAATAATAATAATAATAATGTTCGCCGACCGCGGTAGCTCAGTGGCTATGTCCTTGCGCCACGGAACACGAGGTGGTCGTGTGTGCGATCGCGGCAGCGGTGCCCGCATAATGATGGCAAAAACACCCCTGTATACCGAACACCACGTGGTTATTATGACCACGTGGGGTAACGTCAGGTAACGCGCCGGAAATAAATTTTTAATCATGATGTTATAACATTTTTGGCCGCGATGCGTCCGACAAACCGTAGGAGCCGTCAGAGGGAAAAGAATGATTTGCATTAAAACCGCTTGAGCACACATTTCTCCTTGCATGTGGAAGTGTAAGCAGTAAATAAAAAAACTGCCAAGTAAAAAAATTATAATGAAAATAGAGCAGTATGGGGTACCGCTTACAGCCTATTCTTAAGGAGCAAACAGGGTCTCTTTTCAATGCACAAAGTGCGGCGTTGTTTTTTTCTTTTGCTTTTTTGGTGCATGCGGTAGAAAAAATGAGGTACTCAGTCTTTGTTACCTTTCACCAGCTCGCAGGAGGAGCTTATAGTACTATTGACGTAGAACTGATACGCATTAGGTCAACGTTTCGGTTCTCATGGACGCGTAATGAGGCGGAAAAAGCCATGCACGTCCATTTATTTCAGAAGGGTAAATGTTTGGGCCAGTTGGTACATCATTAAAAGGTTAAACCAGAGCTAAACACACGGGACGGAAAGAAATGCATTGACAATTCGAGCGCTAACAAAGAACTGAAATTACAAGAAGGCCACCCCCTCTCCCCTCCCTAAGGAAAAGGAGAGCGGTACACAGCTTCAGCGATGTCGACGTGTAGGCTATCTCGGCCAGCTCACGGTCACCATGTTGCATTGCAACCATCTCCTCGGAATCCAACGTGCTCACCGACACAGCATCGGTGCACGAAAAAGTGTCTGTCGTAGTATTGACGGGACCCTCCATGTAACGCAGGTCAACCGCGTACTTGGATGTAAAATTGGGGTGGCGAATCTTTCTAGAAGTGTACGTAGTGTAGTTCCCGGGAAAAGGAGGCGTATTTCAAGGGTTTACGGTTTGTGCGTGTATATGTGAAAACTCGAGCCTTGCACCCGTGTCCCGTTCATAGGGGGCATGGCATTGGGTACAGCACACGGTGGTCAGAATTAATCCGGAGTCCCCACTATGGCATGCCTCATAATCAAATCAGGGTTTTGGCGCATAAAACCCTACAATTCATTTCATTCATTGTGCCTTTCAGCACGTGGCTAAAGTGCCCCAGGTGAGATATACTTGACCGCGTGGCACTTTAGACTCATACTGAAAGGCACAAGTTTTCACATACAAAGCGTAAACCCTTGGCATACGCTGCCTTTTCACGGGAACCACACTGAGTGCACTTATAAAAAGATTCGCCTCCCCAATTTTACATCCGAGTACGCGGTTGACCTGCGTTACATCGAGGGTCTCGTCAAAACTACGACAGATACTTTTTCGCGCACCGACACTGTGTCGGGGAGCCCGTTGGATTTCGAGGAGATCGTTGCAATGCAATATTGTGTCCATGAGCTGGTCGAGATACCCTATGCGTCGACATCGCTAAAGCTTTGTGAGATGCCGCTCTCCTTTTTTCTTAGGGAGAGGGGAGGAAGTGGCCTAATTTCAGTTGTTTGTTAGCGCTCGAATTGTCAATGCCTTTCTTTCCGTCCAGTGTGTTCAGCTCGAGTTTATCCATATTAATGAAGTACGCACTGGCCCAAACATCTACCTTTCTGAAGTAGATTGATGTCCATAGGTTGTTCGGCCCCATTACGCCACCATGGGCACCAAAGCGGTAACGTAATGCGTAGTCGCTCTACGGTAATACTACTGAGCTACTGATTTGAGCTGATGAAAAGTAACGAACACTGAGTACTTCATTTTTCTACCGCACAAAAAAAAAAACGCAGCAGTTTGCGTATTGAAAGCAGACGCTGTTTGCGCCTTAGGAATTGGCTGTAAGCGGCGCATACTGCTCTATTTTAGTTATATATTTTTCACTTCGCAGCTTTTGTTTTCTGTCTAAAACTTCCACATGCAGGAGGATGTGCGCAAACAGCTTTAATGCAAAGCATTCTTTTCCCTCTCACCGCCCCTATCGCTTGTCGCGCACCTTCTCGCCAGACATATTATAGCAATACGAGTAAAATTAATTTCCGACGCGTTACCTCCTGAAATCACGACTTGACCCTGTGGCCCGCCTTCGTGAGGACTCTTGGTTATTTTGACCATGCGGGGTTCGGTACGCGAGCGTTCTTTGCCATCCGAATATGGCCACGTACCGGTGCCGGGATGCGTGACCTCGTGCTCAGCAGCGCAAGGCCATCGCCAATGAGCTACCGCGGTCGGCGAACATTATTGTTATTCCTCGACATTCACTGCAAAGAAAATGCTGATTTTAGGCCGACCGAATCTGCAGCGGTAGTATGAGAGGCAGTGCCCGGCAGCACGGCGAATATAGCTGCCATATATTGGGAAAACGACCTTCAAGTACATGACTAATTCAATTCTATCAACTTAGTTTTGCTGTCATTTCAACTAGTCATGGAAGTCGTTTCATCAGACATTTTGTAAAGGACAGAGGCCAAACAAAACGTGCTTACACGCGCCATTAGTGCAGTAAAAGTGCGTTGCAGAGAACGAAGCTTTCTGAGCGAAAGGTAGGGAGTGCAGACGTCTTTTCGATCGAACATAATTTAACATGTCGAAGAGAAATTCTCGTAAGGTTCAGCACACTCAATAAAGAATAATCCTTGATGCTAGCGTCATTATTAGAACCAGACAGAGAATTGCAGACAAGAAGTTACCCTCATTGCGATACCGGATCAGATGAGTCAAGGCAGCGCCGAAACTCTCCGTCTTCTGGCGGCGGTTCAAAATTTTGGGCATCCATTGCGCACGCAAGAGCCAACAACCGAGATGCTCATGAATTATGGTGTGATCCGAACCGTGACTATGTTCACACGCCCTTCCAATTCATCGATGCTTATCCTCCGTTCTTGTCTAACCAGCCTTTGGAATTGTGTTGGGGGTGATTGCACGGTGGTTTTGGCCTGGTCTTGGATCGTCTGTGTAACTTTTACGTCCTTCTTTGAGTCGTTTGCTCCAACACTTCACAGCGGCCAATGAAATGCAATGTTCATCGTAAACGGCAGCCATACGGCGACTTATTTCTTTTTTGGGAAACATCTTCATCTGTCAAAAACCTCACGACACCACGCTGTTCAACTTTTCATGTGTCCATTATGTCACACAACCATGTTCACCCCAGTGTATGAGAGCATTAAAGAACCTTGATCCTCACACATGCGTGTCACTTTTTTATATAAGAGATGCCTCTGTGCCACGTGCATGCCTCGCAGATAATGAACAGAACCATTCTTGCGCATGGTTTGTTGGCTCACTTTAATTTGAATCGCCTTCGTACATTAGAATTGCGAAGATACAATATAAAGTACAAATGCGAAGATATAGCTTGATAAAGGGGAAAAAAGTGTCCCTGGAAACAAAGCTCACTGCAGATACACACAAAACCTTGCAGCAAGATATTTAAATATACGTATAAGTCTCCAATATATCTACGTATCTAAGAAGAAGTCACTATATATGATGCCTCAAACAAGGCAAATAAACATGTTGCGCAACCACAAATTCACAGATCACAGCCCCCACTCCCACCATTCCCTCCATTCCCCCGATTTATCGCGCGCGACAAAAGGTGGACCGCTTCCTCCTCGCTTTTCTCCCTTGCGCACAGAAGACTGGGCCTCCATCGTCGTCTTACCCATGCACCCCCCTCCCCCGCCTTACGGTTTCACTTGCACATACAGCATGCGGCGCGCGGAGAAGATCTTACCACCCCTGTACTTTATACGGAACATGAGGGCGACAGAGACGGCAAAAATGCGCCTGGAGTGTCCGCATAACTTCTATCCCAATAATATAATAAGAGTATCCGGCAACTGAAGCGTCCCGTGCCCCATTACTTTCCGCTAAGAAGAAGTAATAAACTCGAACTTTCACCATGCAACAATTCGCTGCGCCGCAACAATGTCTTTCTTTTTTTTTCTTGGGGGGGGGGGGGGGGCGGTGCGCGCTGAAGATGAAATAACGCAAAGCAAAGCATGTTGGCTACAATCGAATGTCTACTTTGGGCACCTAGTATGGCTACCGAAGGAATATCAAAGAAAACATGAGATGCTTGGTCCACAGAGAACCGTATGCATACTGCTCGGTATTCTACACCGGGGAGGCAAAATTTTCCGAAGAAGTTGCGCTCAAGTGAACGCGTTGCAATCGGTCGAGTCCCCGTTGTGATGGCGGAGAACGACCGTGCATTGCTTCCTTTTCTCGTCTGCTAGCCATATAGCTTCCAAAACTGTGCCAGGCGAAAATCCACTCGGCCAGAGAAAAACGAATGCGCATCGAAGAGCGGTGCGCGCTGGTCGATGCAGCACGATAAAAACGCATACGCTCTGGCTGCTTCGGCAGCCCGCGGGTAGCGAGAGCAAAAAAAAAAGGAAGAGGCTCAATGTGTCTTCGCGAATAGAAGTCCAAGTAGAACAATAAATAAGAACGTAGTTACCTTTGCTGGCTTTAGTGTCTTGACACGGATGCTTTGGCGCAGGTAAAAAAACAAAGTTGACATTCGTTTATGTGACATGACAGCACAAAAGAACCACCACAACGCTTCGTCTCATCGGACCTCGCTGCATGCTTTGTCAACTTGTGTGACAGTGTGTTGATTTGGCTTGTCTATTTGTATGGTCCGATGTACGACTTTAGAAAAGTCAATGCACCTTGGGCGTCAAATGTTTGTAACAGCATTAAGCCCACATATTTCCGGAATTGAAAACCTAAAGCATGACTTTCGAAATGTTAATGCCCCTTTCGCATCAAAAGTTTGAGAGCTTTATGCCCATAAAGTTTCAGAATTGAAAACCAAGCACTTCCTAGATTGCGCGGCCTCCCCGAGATGCAGCGACGAGTCCGCTCGCTATCCAGACGCCTTTGAAACTTTGTGCTTAGATGGAGACCCTTGGGGTTACGATATCTGACTCCCGGTGCATGGGCGTTGCCGCGAAATCCAGCCCGATTTCGAAATGTTCGGGCTAAAGTGTCTTTTCGAGCGGGAATAGGACATTCTAGACAAAATCGAGCATGATTTCCGGCGCCGCATGACAGCACGAAAAAATTTCGGGGAGGGGGGGCTGAAGCCCCATAAGCCCCCCCCCCCCTCTGGCTACGCCCCTGACCGAAATGCCATCCTATCCAGGATATCGGCTTCCTTAAAAGACCAACAGAATAGAAGAAATATCATTCTCACTAAACTCTGGAAAATATGTTCAACATATTGCCGATCAGGACACGATAGTATTGTGCCCATTTTGCCAAGAGCATATAGAAACTGATAATTTCGAAAGTGTCAGCGTGGGCAGCAGGACACAAAGTACGATGTAACAAACGTACACGCACTGCGATAAATCACAACGGAATGTCTCTTGAAGAAACATTCAAATGCGCAAGCAAGCCACAACCCATCACACGCCGGCAATGAGGTGAAAACAGAGAACTGAAATAAGTTCGTCCAAATAAAACCATACTCGACCCCATTTTCACACCCTGGTTGTCTTTCATGAATAAATTGTTGAAACTTGTTACCGAGATGCCGCGTTTAGAAAAACTAGTGTCACCCATGTGTTCACTTCCTCGTGATCCAACTCAGGTGGAGGAAGATTCTCTCCGGAGAATTCATTCCGCGGTGGCCTTTACGCCTTCCGCAACCTGGTGTGTGTCAAATGCCCAAATTTCTCTGCTTCTGCATTTGCAGCGGATGTTCGTTACGTGCTTTGACTGCGTCCAGGAAGCGAAACCACAAGTTAGAAAGCGCTAAGAGGTGTCGGCGCACTGAAAAACATCCCGCAGATTGAGAATGGTTAATTATGGACGATTAGTTCCACAAGCTACTTATGCAGCTTATTTACGAAGAAGGCCTGCAAGTATTGTTTAACCGTAAGGTATCGCATGGCAAACCGTAAATTAAAAGAAACTTCCACGGTCAATATCACAATATACGGGAGTGGCATAAAGGAATACTTGGATCATGCTCTAAACTATAAGCAAATGCAGCTGTAACATGTACTTCGATCGCAAATGACTGATCCCCCGTTCGAATAGCGTTCCGTTTTCCCCAAGGAAAATTGTAAAAGCTTCGGCACGTCTAGAAAATATCACAACTTCTAATCTCACGCGAGGGACGAGCTAGCATAAAGGAATAAAAAATAAAAACGCGTTAACTTGTTTGCTTTTTTTTGTTTCTTATTTTTGCGGCTGTGGGGGTCCCAAAAGTTGGTTCATGCCTCCGAGGGGGATTGACCACACTGAAGGCGATGAAAAATACACACAAAGAAAACAAATGTAGTAAAAATCCGACAATCAAAAAGAGAACCATAGGGGTCAGAAGGGTTTGGGTGCGAGCTAGTTGGTAGGGATCATTCATATTTAAAACAGCGCCAAAAAACACGGACGAGGGAGGACACAAGACGAGCACTGTCCTGTGTCCTCCCTTGTCCGTGAGTTTTGGCGCTGTTTTAAATATGAATGAACCATGGGGGACCTAAGGACAACCTAATTTAGATAAGGCTTTTAAACACTAATTAAAATGCCTCAGCATCGGGAACATTAGCAACGTACCCTTCGAGACGTTTTCTAACTACTTGTGCACAGTGGCTGTAGTGGACTTGTGGCTGGTACGAAATGGGGCTCGCACCAAAGAACAATAGGGTTGATGTCGATAAAATACACCATATATTACTAATCGGAAAACAAGAAGCAATCTGCTGAAGGAGGAGAAGCGGTGAAAGTTAAAACAAATTCGATTGTTTCTATTTTGTTACAAAAATAAAACATATGTTGCTTATAGAGAGAGTGAATCTGTGAAATAAAAAAAATGACACACGAGAATCTACAGCACATGCTTGATAATATCACTTCGCATTGTTGAGAGAGACATGTCCTCGTGATACACGACGTCTGTGGACGTCTTAAAGCATGGGAAGAAATGAAGGTGAATGTTTCAGTGCCCTTTAGAAATAAAAAAAACATCGAAATGAAGCGTTTTGTGCTATCACCAAATTTAGGAAGAACATTATAAATGGACCATTGATTGATGATGATGCGGAAGAATCAGCAACCTTAAGAAGATTCTAATGTATCCGAGGAACCACACAAAACGGACTGCCCGCAAACCTGTCCACTCAAAGGCGAGAAAATGCGCAGCTGGGCGGACCGCTTAGTAGAGCTTCAATGAGTACAGACCGATAGACCATCTGTAATACTTATCATGTTACACTGTTAAAGAGCCAACGTTCTGTTCGCCAAAGTGCTTGCTGAAAATTCTACGAGAAATATTGTCGTGTATTTAGGTATACCTACAGAGAAAGACCGGTTGAGTAGAAAAGATGCCAACCCTTGCCTTTTCTAAATTTTGAGCTGCATATCCTTAAAAATTGCAGAGTGTAAAGAAAATTTAGCGAGGTCACTCCAAAGAACATTTAGAAACAAGCGCAGGCAAAGATATTGCGTGATTTTGAAATATACGAGAAATAAAGTGAACTTGAGAGGGGACTAGGACAGGGACAAATCAAAGAAGACCTACTAAGCCAAAGTTCCGCGATAAGCAGCGGGATAAAGGTAAACGGGGGGCCACTAATAACGTCACCTATGTGCTGTGGAAAAGCAATCTGGAAAAGGATGGAAATGGTTTGCGAGCGCTAGAGAAGTAAATCATATATCCTCATAAGAGAGAGAAAGAGAGAGAAAACAAGGATAGAAAAGGCAGGGAGGTCAACCAGAAGAGCATCCGGTTTGCTACCCTACACTGGGGATGGGGGAAAGGGGAATAGAAAGAGGAAAAAGGAGAGAGTAAGCGCTGGAGGGAGGGAAAGAGATAAGAAGAAGGCAGGGAGGTTAACCAGAATCACGTCCGGTTGGCTACCCTACACCGGAGGAATGGGAAAGGGGGAAACAAAGATAACAGGGAGGCAGAGGAGGGAAGGAAAGAAGGAAATTGCAGTGAGTTCGCTGACGTGTGTGGCCTTACAGAAGTTGAATTAATAGTCACAGATGGTTGCACAAGCCCGTCGTCCTTAAGAAGCACAAAAGCGCCTTCACCGCTTTATGGGCCTACGGGCGATGGGGGCGGTGTTCCAGCAGCACCTGCACAGAAAGCGGCCGATTGTCCAGTTTTTTAAAAGCTTTGGCAAGTTCTTGTCTCTCAGGGGTGTATCGTGGACAGTGGCACAGCAGGTGGTCGATGTTTTCTTCCGTGCCACAGACCTCGCATGCTCCACTGTCAGTCACTCCAATTAATGTAGAGTATGCCTTTGTGAAGGCAACTCCTAACCAAAGCCGACAGAGAAGCGTAGCTTCACGTTGAGGAAGTCCGAGTGGAGGCCGGAGTTGCAGGGAGGGGTTTAGTCGATGCAGTCGTGTAAGTCTTAAGTTTGGCGAGTTCCACTCGGTCAGTGTGAGACTGCGTGCCATGTGTCGAAGCTGCCTAGCTACGTCTGTCTTCGAAAGCGGAATTGGAACGCTTTGCTCTTCATGATGTGCTGTGCGAGCAGCGTTATCGGCGGAATCATTGCCACTGATTCCACAAGAGTAAGCACTGAGTAATGTGTGCATCTACTGTATGCTGCTTAAATCTTGTATTTAGAGGAATAACTATCGCCCACATGAAGCACATTTTTGTCACCGGCTGGGCAGAACGAGTCATAAACGTACTGCCTGCTTTTCCAGTGGTATTAAAGGGAGTAATTTGAAAGGTGCGCGTCTCGAAATTATGAACACAGCCGAATTCAATAAAGGGACCAGCATAATGTTTATAAATCATGAATGTAGTTCTATGCATACCAGAATTTTTACAGCTTCGTCTCTACTTTCACTGTGCACTTTCATTCCTTTTCCATACTTCGTATTAGGCCGAAACGTCGTCGCATCAAATAAAGCCCTTGTGTAATAAATTACTGAGTGACAATCCCAGTGCGCATTCTCCTTTACTATCATTATCGTGGTTTTAGCGCTGCCAGTTTCAGTTACCTTCGTAAGTAATCTCCAGTACTTCAGTGACATAACAAGCTCATGTCGGTAATAACCAAAACCAAACACTGGACTTAAAAACGGGAAGGCAAGTAGAGATAGTCTGGCCTCTAGTAGAGACTGAAGGTCAGACAAACTAGATTGTAAAGTTTGGTGCTAAGTATTATTCTCCAACAATGCGGAGAAAAAGGTAATGGCCTCGGCAAGAAGGCATAGTTGAACATGCGGACCAACTAAGGCAGCAGATAATAAAAAATACACAAAACCCAAGAAAGAACCAAGTCTTGTGGCACAGATCTGGACTATTTGCATGTACAGTCAACCACAAGATTTTTTGGAACTCGAGATCTGAGAAGAAGCTGAAGATCTGCGCAGCCTCACAACGCAACCTGGTATTCGCATTTACAGCCTCCACTAGTATACATGTCAACAATATTGTGATGTTCGGGTTTACTCACTACTCTCACAGGCTGATCAGAAATAGAAGGTTTTCTGATATCCCGTGGTCAGTATAAACTTTTCTGGTTGACAGTACCAGACGTTATCCCATCCTAGAAACAACGGAGTTATCTTCCTTAATGAAATACATGTGTTCCGGACACCTGTATACTTCCCAACAGCGCAGCTTACAAATACAGAAATTGGAATAGTCGGCACTTTCGCGGACATTTAAAATCTCCAAAGTTACTAAATCTTAATCTCCCTTGACAGTCCTGCTAGTCGAATGTGGCTTTCTAACTCATCAAAAGACAACCATATCAAATTCCCGGGCTTAAACCTTATTTGCGCAAGCGTCGCAAGCAAGAGATTTATGAGAATAATGTCATGTAGTAGGGACGGCGAAGAAGGCAGCAAAACTGTGATTATAGAAACTAGCGTTTTATTGGGCGAACTTGTGCCCTCAAAGGCAGACTACACTCAAAAGAACAACGATAGTGGCGAACACACTCAGCGATCGTCGAAAATCTCATCAGCGGGTCAAGCGCGTTGGCTTTTATACAACAGACAGTGGATAGATGCATTGATAACATTCAAGAAACTTCCGATACATGCAGGCGCGTCCCGCGCTGAGTGATACCATTTGTTAGGCGGCGAAACTCGGTCGCCCGATAAAGACAGGCAAGTGCACGTGTCAATATCCGTCAGGCGAACATGGGTCATAATTTTTCAGTTATGTTAACTTGGCTCAATGCAACCAAAATTGGCCGAATATTGCGCACAACCTGCCGTGACACTTCTTTTTATTAAAAAGCAGTGCTTTTGCAAGTTTCCAGAAGCCCATGGAATCGGCCTGTATTTTAAAAGCCGTTCACATTATTCAAAAGTTTACTAGAGAGGAAACAAACAAGAGTTTAATCATGGCAACGGCCATAAGGTTGTTTTATATATAAGTGCGTTACTTTTGTTCGAACTTTGTCTTCCTTTATGTCTACCTTTTAATATGACCGAGAAACAACGCATGCAACAAGGTTGTCACTTACCAACTAAGCATTTTTAGTTTTGTTCGTGTTTATTTATTTATTTATTTATTTATTTATTTAAAATGCTTTCAGGGCCCAAAGGCACTACAGAAAGGAGTGGGGAAGAAATGGCAAGGCGTGCAGCAAACAAACAACAAAAATATTACAAGGTGTCTTGTAAAGCGATCTTGAACTGGTGGTCATCAGCAATGCTGGCGATTGTGGAGGGAAGGTGGTTCCATGCGACACTTGTTCTAGGAACAAAAGAGTCATTACACAATTTTGTGCGACAAGAAGGTAGCCCCACCTTGAAGCGATGATCGGTCCTTGAAGATATGTAATGAGGTGGATGAAACAAAACGTCCTTCATCTCGTTGTTATAATAATAGATTTTATGAAAAAGATTAAGGCGAGATGACTTTCGACGCAACGAAAGGTCAGGCAAGTTTAGGGTTTTCTTCATGGATGTGACACTGGAATGACGTGAATAATTCGACAAGATGAAACGTGCGCCGCGATTCTGAATGGCTTCAAGAGTTTGAGTGTAGTCTGAGTAGGATCCCATATGGCGCATGCGTACTCTAATTTAGAACGTACCAAGGTTTTGTAAAGTGTTAACTTCAGGGACGATGGGGCATCAAAAAAGTTTCGACGCAGATAACCAAGCATGCGATTGGCGTTGTTAGTTACATATTCTACATGCGTATTCCACGATAGATTAGAAGAAATGTGAACACCAAGGTATTTATAGCTGTTAACAGATGGTAATGGAATATTATTGAGGCAGTAAGTACGCGGACAATGATTAGTGCTGTGACGAGAAACATGTATACTTTTACATTTAGTTGTATTAAGTGTCATGAGCCATTGACTGCACCATTCAAATACCCTATCTAGATCACGTTGCAGATTGAGATAATCGTCATGGTTAGTAATTTTCTGGTAAATCACGCAGTCATCTGCAAACAGTCGGACAGTTGAGGAAGAAAGGCAAGTAGGAAGATCATTAATATAAATCAAGAAGAGCAGAGGGCCCAAAACGGACCCTTGCGGGACACCAGATGTTACGGCAGAATTACGTGAAGAGAAGTCGTTAGCCGTCACATACTGACTACGGTTAGAGAGAAATTCCTTAATCCATGCAAGTACATTGGGGTCTATGTTAACTTGATTAAGCTTGAAGATAAGTAGATCGTGTGAGACGGAGTCAAATGCTTTAGCAAAATCTAAATATATGCAATCAGTATCAAAGTCATGATCCGCGTTAATAAACAAGTCGTTAGTAAAACATAAAAATTGCGTTTCGCACGAAACTGCTTTACGGAATCCATGCTGATAAATGCTGAAGAAGGAATTGGACTCAAGGAATTCAATGAGGTGCGAGTATATTATATGTTCTAGGATTTTTACTGGAATGGATGTTAATGATATGGGGCGATAATTATTGGGAGAATGTACATCACCAGATTTATGCACAGGGACCACCTTCCCTATCTTCCAATCAGAGGGCAGTGTAGACATCTGTAATGACTGTTGAAAAAGCTTTGACAATATCAGTGCAGAATAAACTTGCGTACACTTCAGCATTTTTGATGAAATACAATCTGGACCGGCCGACGAAGACACTTTTAAGTTGACAATTAGCCTTTCGACACCAACTGCATCAATAGCGATATAATCCATTGGGAAGAAGTTGGTTTTTGGTATATGCGGAAATGCTGTGGGAGTGCTCTTATGAAAATGAGTAACAAATACATTGTTCAGAACATTGCAGCATTCGCTTTGAGTTACTGGGACATCAGACTGGATTAACTGAATGTGTGTCCTTTTAGTACCGTTAATAATGCTCCGAAATTTACGGGGATTAGAACGAAGTAGTAAAGGAAGAGTTTTATCAAAGAATTCCTTCTTGGCTTTTGAGAGCGCAGTACAGAATTCTCTGTTAAATTTTTGATAGCAAGACAAGTGGTCTACTCTGGCTGTGAATTTTGCGCGTCGAAATATCCGCTTCTTTTTGTTGCGCATGCGCTTTAACGTGTTATTGAACCATGGTGAGCGAGTACATGATGAAACTTTCCTTTTAGGTACAAAACGATCAATAAGAGACAAGAGTTTGTTTTTATAAAGCAACCAGTTGTCCTCAACCGATCGCTGCTCAAAACCGGCGAAATACCGATCAGCAAAGACCTGAAATTCCCCATTCATGCCAGTTACGTCTGCTTTGCCGTAGTCTTGGATGACCCTAGTTTTTTTCTTGTTAGAAATCTTTGCCCGTAGAGTGAAGTGAATTATCGAGTGATCGCTAATTCCCGGTGAATGAGTTAAGCCGGTAACTAGGTCTGGTGTAGTGGTAAGTATTAGGTCTAGAATGTTAGCGGAAGTGGAAGTTATCCGAGTGGGAAAGTGAACAAGCTGAGTTAAGTTGAAGTCGTGACAAAAAGTTAAAAATTCTTTCTTTACCTTTTTTTAGCGATGCCGGCATGGCCAACTGAGAGAATCAATAACCACGGGATATCATTAAGACTTCTGGGGCAAATTAAAAAAATAAATGAGGCGCTTGAAGAAACCAGTGGTTTGTAGTTTTGAGTGACGCTGTAATATCTCGCCCTCCCCCCTCCCTCAACCGTTCGGTGGCGTAATGAAGGGATACGGTGGGTACACTATAAATATATGCATTGGAAGCCTTTCTTTCTCTGTAAGTTAACAAAGAATGCATGAAAACGTCGTGCGCATGTGTTCATGTTGAATGTGTCATTTCATGCATTATCCGCATCGTCTGGATTAGCTCGTTAAACTTACAGCCCGGCAGACTTATCCAGAGAGAGAGAGAGAGAGGAAAGGGGAAAGGCAAGGAGGTTAACTAGAGAAAAAGATCCGGTTGGCTACCCTACACTGGGGAGAGAGGGGAGGGGGAGGTAAAGTGGTAACAAAGTAGAGATAAGGAAAGGAAGGAGCGTAGACACACAATCCCAATCGGTCACTGGCACCGAATACTGTCATCGCACAAGAGTTCCCATAAAAGGTTATGGGCCGAATTCACAATGCTTTTCGTGCCTAAGATATATTTTTCATTGACTGACCACTTTCACTAATACGTCCAACATCAGGATTTGTTGGAAAGCGCTCTTACGAACAATTCTTTCGTAATATTTTTTGTGAATATGAACCCATATCTCTTGCTGTTGCCCATTATACTAATAGATATTGCGGCGATAG
This sequence comes from Dermacentor variabilis, assembly GCF_050947875.1. NCBI lineage: Eukaryota > Metazoa > Arthropoda > Arachnida > Ixodida > Ixodidae > Dermacentor > Dermacentor variabilis. The sequence goes on along the minus strand of NC_134570.1, from coordinate 82,497,816 downwards.
AGTTGTCCCCTAGTGCATCTTCAAAAAACGAAACGAAATCTTTGATACAGGTATTTTCGATGCCCTTCCCTGCATATGCCGCCATATTCGTGCGGTTTTTCCAAAGCGCAGCAAGAACACCTTTCAGGAAAGCTAGACTGCGACTCGCCAAATGTCCCGAAAGAGCAAGTTTGTTATGGGCGTCTAAGTCCCTAATGTGGCTTGAACAAGAATTTGTGTTAGCAGATGATTACTCCGAACAGCAGAAGCCTTGGAAACCTTACATTGTTTCCCACATCGATGGTCGAAACACTGCACGGCTCCTCAGTAACTGGTGCAGCTCCTGATGCAGGCGCTTCCCCGCTCGAGTGGTGAGTTCCAGGCTGTTCGCATTCTTCCTCTCCTGAGTCAGTACTGACGCATACGAGGAATAAGTTTAGGACGAGTGCTGAAAAGAATTTTCGTTCGAAAAAAAAACGTGTTAAGTCAAGAACTGTTTTCGTTACTGCCTACTTGAATTGCACAGGTACTCTATACCGACGTCATATTCTTGATAAGACAGAGGTGTTCTATACCGTAGACGCGATTCTTTCAAAACAGAATTAGGACCACGCATCACATATACCGCTTCACCGTTGATCATATTTTGAGTTGAGTTTAACTGACTGTTTCCCCACAACAACTTACACGAAAAGCACAAGATGTGGCGAGGTAGACGGGCTAAGGGCTGCAGCTGTAAGGCAGCTTCACCAGCCCCAGCTACACGAGCGCGGCCTGTGTGAATCTTCTCGAATTTCAAGCTTCTCAGATATACCAGCTTCTCAGATAAATATCCACGACTGGGAATTATGCGAAATTGGAGAGCGTGGGCACCCTGCTCTAAATATTACACGCCCATTTTCACATCGAAATTGTGAACCTGAAAGCTGAAGTTGACGACCAACCCTTTTCGACTGACTTTCTATAGATGCTCGCTTTTACAAAATTTAGCTGAGCGGAGGTTATTTCAATGGCTGCTATATAGCCAGCACGGACAGTCTTACTTCATTTATACTTTAACGACCAGTCAACTCCTGAATGGCAATGAGCCATTCTGTCATGCTCGAAAGCAGGGAGGTCACTAAACAACACGCTTTTTCAACAAGATTTCCTAGAGCACAACATCGCTCACAACCAAAATGCGTCCCAAAAATGCGTTCCGAGAGGCTCCTACCTGCTCTTATAAGTTTGCTGTCAATTAGAGTTGTCTCGCATTTGCAGTACGCTGTGGTTTCATTAATCTCTTTCATTTCTTCAAGCGCTGTATCTCATACTCGCATAGAAGACGCATAGTCTCCCAGAAGCGGTGAATCTGCCAGAATTACGCACCATGTTCACTCACCCAGCCCCTCAGCGCAATGAAAGATAACTGTCCAAAACACAATAATCGTGCTGAAAATCCGCAACTTACAAAGGTGCCAGTGCCTCATAAGAGGAAAAGATGACCGGAGCGTTAGACACACCGAAAATACAAAACAATATCGCTAGACACCAGGCAGGTTGGTAGCCTCACCCGATATATATAATTGGGCAACTTCGCTTTCTCGCAGCAATACGGATGACTGACTGATACAATCTCATTCCTTCTTTTTAGAGCGCAGCTCTTTGGCGTCCGTTCCTGGGTTTCGCGTCGTCGTCGGCGTTGTCGTCGGCCTCGTAACCAGCTCCGCCCCCCTTTTATCCCCCCAGCGCTAGCAGCGACCGACTGATACCGCTGGATGCCGCTGACGCCGCTAGAGAGTCAAGATAACGTGACTGCATAGAACACCGTCGCCGCCATGCAGAAAGAGGAGGAAAGGGTCCCCCCCCCCTGTTCTTGTGTGGCGGTAGGGTGCTCTTCAGTTGCCGACGCGCCGGTTATTTCACGTAGGCCCCGGCACGTCGACGAATACGTGACCACCTTCCCACGGCTAGACCTGGTTCTTAGCGCTGCGGAAGCGAGGGTATCATATTGTTTGTGTCGGCATCGGCGGCGTTGTCCCTGAAACCAACTCCGCAGCTGGGGTTGACTCACTATCGGCGTCAGCGGCATCAGTCAGTCGCTGCTATCTCTTCCCTCCTCCCTTTATCGTGTTGTCCGCTTGCTGCGCGCGCTTCTGCCCCCATCGTTTGCCGCTGGGTGTACACGCCGCCCCCCTCCCCCCTCTTCCTGCGAGTCTCCGGTTGTCAAAGCGCCGGCTCGAACTTAATTCCTTTCTTCGCTCCTCCTCCAATGCAACCCCTGTGCGGTGGCAATCAGAGAGCCAGATCGGTGGCGGCGGATCTGTATATGTGCACCGCCCGAGCCAAAATTGCCGCTGCCGTTCGCCACTGCGAAATTATCTGCCAGTTCTTTCTGAGCCATGAGCGAGACGACCGATGGAAGTCCTCCGTCTGCTGCTGCTGCTGCTGCTGCTAAACGAGCTGCCAGAGCAGAGGCCCAGCGCCGTCGCCGTCAGAATCCAGAGGTGCGTGCCGCCGAAGCAGAAGCTTACCGTCGCCGCCGTCGAGATGATCCAGGAGTACGGGAAATATAAAAAAAAAAATTCTGTGATAGCGCATACATGTGTTGCTCGATTTCTTTGCCTCAATCTATCGAAAAGGTGAAACAGCTTATTTGCTGCGCTCAAATTTCGCATTATGAAGTAACGTAATCGTCGGTAATTTTTTTCATATGGCGAGCCGCCATTATTTCACGCTGCAGCTTATCGCGGTGTCCAATCTGCTCTATATATTAAATGTTCTCCTGAAAAATATCGAGCAGAGACACTTAAAGGGACACTAAAGGCACGTATTAAGTCAAGCTAAAGTGATATATTAGTGCTCGAGAATCTCTAAGGCGTCAATATTATCGTGAACAGAAACTTAATAATAGAGAACTTGAGGTAAATGCAGGACATGATTAGAGACTCCCCCGGAACATTCAAGTACTTGTCGGATGACAAAACCACTCCTCATTTAAATTCTGTCAGTAGTGCTGAGCCGCTCGGTGCCAAAAAAAAAGATAAAAAAACATCCTTGTATTGAATGATAGGACTAATTAAAATGCTACTTGCCCAGTTTTATTTCATTTCTAGAAAAGAGAACTCATTGAAATTTCCCTGACAACGGCGCGGGCGATCGAAACGTTTCGTATTCGCTCGACTCCGCGCCATCCACGCATTCGCGTTTCAGTAGTTTCGTTACCGCATAGGGCTGCGCTCTTTTTGCTGGCTCGCGAAACTCGCACAAACTGCAAGCAGCAGAGAATTCAACTGCCATGTGATGTCGCAGGATGGCCAGACGGCCTCTACGTCACTTGACCAAAAAGCAGCTGCAGCGGCGAATCCATCGCACTGCCTTGGCTCGGTACCGCCGTCTATCGGACCCAGTTGTTTTACTCACCGGCGGCAGCAAATGGTGGTGATGGCGCATGCAACGTCACCACTTCCCCGTTGCGTGGCGGGAGATAAGAATTTTGAAAAAGGTATTCGGAACCTTCAAATTCAATTTTCCCTCAAACTAAGTCTTTTCTTGGCACGAAAGAAGCGTTTCGAGGTGACTGGAATGGTATTTAAACAGTTCACGTCGACTTAGTATTTGCCTTTAGTGCCCCTTTACGTGCGGGAATGCGAAAACATTATAATCGCTTAGGCCAAATGCTTTCGATTGGTGCTTTAGACGTGCGTTAATGTTCGTTGTGATGAATCGGTGTGTGTGTTTGGGTACACGCTGGCCACTGGCTGGAAACATTCGGACCATTTTGCTGCTGAACGATGAATTTTATGCCCAATGGTAGGTCTGTCGTGACTATGTCGCTTTCTTGGCTACGGCGGCCGCATTTCGATACGGCGCGAAATGCGAAAATACCCGTTTACTTAGATTTAGGTGCACGTTGAAGAACCCCAGGTGGTCGAAATTTCCGGAGTCCTCCACTACGGCGTGCCTCGTAATCAGAAAGTGGTTTCGGCACGTAAAACCCCATAATTAAATTAATTAATTATGTCGCCTTCTTTTGTGTTCCTTTGCTTCGTCTTCTGCATGTGGCGTGCTTCCCTGGGTGACCACATTTCACAGCTTCCGCTGAGGTAGACGCTTCGAATTGCATCGCAGTAGACACAGCGCCGATGAAATACGAAGAGCAATTGACTCGCGGGAGACAGCGACGTGACGCGTGCAATGACGCTCGCACTAGGCACACCGCACTCATGATGTGGCGTCGAAAGTGCATCGCACTAGACACAGCGCCGGTGAAATCCGAAGGTCGAGTGACACGTGGGAGCCAGCGAGAGAGGCAGCTACGTCACGTGTGCAAGGACTCACGCACTGGGCACAGTTTTAGTCAACCATAACCGTCGGTGCCACCGTGGTGCCATGAGAGCGTGCTCGTCTCGCCCCCCGGAGATCCCAGGTTTGATTTCCACTCGAACCGAAATTTACCTAATTTTCGTTTCGAAGGCGTCAATTTACTTTGCTTACAGAAACCTGTAAAAGCATCCGAGCACTTCTTGACGTGTTTTTAATCCTCGCGCCGTCGGCCATTCTTGGTACCATTCTTCGGTCACGCCGACGACGACAACGCCAGATTTTCGCGTAATGAGGCACGCAATGCTTTACCATTAATAATCCAGTCATCAATAGTTCATTAATAGCATTAATCGTCCAACCACTCCGCCGTGTCTCATAATCATATCACAGTTTATTTATTTATTTATTTATTTATTTATTTATTTATTTATTTATTTATTTGGTACCCTCAGTGCCCAAAAGGCATTATATTCATTGCACTTAAAAGCCAACTGCAACGACATTTTCGACCATGCAAGAAACCCAGTTTCAGATAATTTATACATACATACAGCAGCCTGTGTGCAAAATTTTACGCTTAAAATACAGGTCAACGCGTCTCAAAGAGCTCGCAAAAATCCATGTTTTTTATACTGAAACTGAAAAAAAAAAACGACGCCATTATCTACTGGCGGAGGTGACGTACATACAGTGAAGAACGTGGATAAACTGCGCCCGTGTTGTCTGCTTTCCTTGCTTGTATCCGGTGTATCAACGAACAGTTCTCGCACGTCTATAGCCACAAAGAATGCGAAGCATTCTCCGAGTTCAGCCGGTTTTCTCTTGTCCTCGTTTTTTTCCTATGTCCCCTGTCGCGCGTCGCGCTGTACCACACAGTCTAAAATGGAAAAACCAACTAGCCCAAACCATCACCTTCCTAGGTTTTCTCTATCTGGTTGTCTGCGTTTAATAGCGAGGCCACGATGCTTTCTGCATTGGGATGGTCAAGGTAGTCCGCTTAACGCGGACGCGATCCACGCGTGGCGCTGCATCGGCGAAAATTGGAAGCTCTACACTGTAGCACTGTAGTGCGCTGGCGCAGGGATAGAACAGGTCCTATCGCACGCCCGAGCAGCTGGAAAAGGGTGCATCGCGCGCTAGGTTGGCTGACCAAGCAGCGTGCTGTTCGGATTCACTGACGCGAGCGTGTTGCGTTTCTGCAGCGCTCGCTCACCGCGAACTCGTCCGCTAGCGCTGCGGCAACAACACAGATCGCCGCGCTGCTGCGGGTCACGTTTACAGCGAAAGTTAAAATTTAGCCATCTTAGCGTCCGCGCTATCATGTTTCCGACTTCACCGGCCGCTGTCTGGCCCGTTAGAAGCGCCGGGCCGATCAGACAACTGCCGTCATCTGTGGTGCAGGATAATAAATACCTGATGTTTGTCACGGCCGGACTAGGGGGGCTCGGTGCTGAGTGCGCGTAAATTCACAGCCAGAGAGGCCAGACTGCGGCCGTCATGAACCTTGGCCATTTGCTTTCTGGCGGCATTGCTAGTTGGTTCTTTATTCTGTGGAATTGCATTCCTTCATGGCTTGCCGCCACATCTATACATTCTGCACTATGTCCGCCGCGTCGCGTTCTCTTTCGTGACAAATGCAGCGTGCGGGTCCTGCTCGCTTCTGGCGCTGTGTCAGAAAGGCTTGTGTTCGTCTAATTCGACGCGTCCTATGTAGAGACGCGCAAAGCGTCTCGAAGATGATGCCCCAGCGGTAACGATCGCTCGAGAATATCGACCCTGAATACCACTTACCTTTAGTTCTCAAGCGCCATCGCGGCCTATAGTTCATATAGTGATCCGGAGAAAGCGCTTGCAAAGCAGATATAGATGGGTAAGTCAAAGTGGTGTTAAAATGGGGCTCGCGCAGCATCGTCAACTGCAGTTTACATGCTTTGTGCGCGTTGGCCGGTCCGTATCGCACTCGCCTGCCGCGCCGCTATGCATGCTTTCTCTCTGAAAGCTGGGACGGGAAATATGTGCTCGGCCTTCCTCTACTCTGCGTTGTGTACTGCCTGGTCATCGCTTGTGTTCGAGTAGTACGTATGCGAGCACCCGACGGCGACGCAACGCGTCGGCATTCTTGAAACGGCTCAGATGACGAGCGCAACAGGAAGGGCGCACGCCCAGAGAAGTGCCCGTCAACTCGCAAGTCATGGGCGAGCAATGCACCTGGCTGCCTAGGCGCAACATGGCGCAACTGAGAGATCAACATTTGCGTGCGGTTCTTCAGTATCCGCCACAAAAAAAAAGATTATGGGGTTTTACGTGCCAAAACCACTTTCTGATTATGAGTCACGCCGTAGTGGAGGACTCCGGAAATTTTGACCACCTGGGGTTCTTTAACGTGCACCTAAATCAATATTCGCCACATCCGCATCGCTACCGCTTTTCCGCCAGGTGCACGCGCCGTGTGCATAGGTGCTATTCAATACCTGATAATAACAACATTAGGCAATTACCAGCTTTGCAGCTTTGCCATGATTACTTTGAGAGTATGCGCTAGCCATTTATAGTCAATTTAGCCCGAGTGAAATTTCGTTGCAGTTGGCCTTTGAAGCACCCACTTTCTTAACGAACTTCAATCCGTCTTTGATAAAAATGTTGGACCTTTCGCTACTGAAATAAGCGTCAGAGGTTGTGACCGGCGAACATTTTGCAATTCCGGAGGGCATTGGATCACTGGACATTTAGAAGTAACGTCCAATGTTGCTATAATTATATCTGACAAGCTAATGTTTTATTCTTGTATACTACTGAAAGAAAATTGACAGACCTAAAATTCCTGTATTCAAAAACATCTTCTTTTTGTGCATTTATATGTGCACTGATCTTTTGAGATGGACACTCAGAGCCATGAAGCGTGGCATATGAAATCTCGCAACCTTTTCAGTACAATATTATACCATCAGCTGTTCATCCACCACCTAATCGTCATACATGCACTCGAACGATCATGCATGCCCGCGGATCGCGCACGTAAGCAAACACATTCAAACTAGCGCCTCACCGCATGACAGAATCCATGCTCGTGCTGTCGAATCACCGCAGGCAAATGCGTTTCTCATCGCTTCTGCACAACGTGGCCTTCGTCGCTCGAACAACTCTAAATGCTTCCTGCGTCGCGGGCTTAAATGCCACCAGCCATTGCGAGCTCGGCAGCGTCCAATCTGCGTGCATAGGGCACGTTCGCCGGGAGAATCCCAGTTTTCTTCCGTTCACAACGTCACCGATGCTTCTCTGTTGCCTCAAGGGCGCGATGAACGTAATTCTCACGCTGTAGTTACTGCCCGGCGCGTTCCGCAGTATCGACACATTTATCTTATGTCGACGTCATATAGGGGGTGCCCCAGGCAAGGTTAGCCCAGCTCTCGAAAGTAAAATATAGAATGTACGAGTACGCAACCAATGGCATTCGGTCAGCAGTGAGGTACCTCACCGGGAGGGTTCTTTTCATAACTGAACTACCAGTAATTGGAGTCTAATGGGAGTAATTAACGAACTTGTTATACTGAATTGAGGGTGTACATCTTTTTCTTAGAAAAGTAACAATCGAGTTTTAAAATGCCCGATTCAGTTGTTTTCAGCGTGCTATATGCCTCGCGCAATTACTTTTCCGCGTTATAACGAAAACGTGCGAAATGGGGCAATAGCTGCAGGATTTCGCGTGCGCGCGCAGTGACACCAGCGGTCCCAGGCGTTAATCGGAAGAATCAACTTGTCGGAGGAATTAAATGGTGATCGGGGCGCCGATTTATATGCGCTTTTGCAGACACCTGTTTCTCAAATTAATGTTTATTAAAACATTACTAGTTAACATTTTAGATATAGCAATCATGTAATACGTCTATATTAAAAACTTGAAGACAATCGTATTAAAGGACAACTCCATTGCGTTTTACGTGCTTTACGTGCAAGTGGGCTCTGAAATATTCATAAGCACATTTCACACTGCGTGCGCAAATTTCATATTCAGAGGCGCCACTCTCGCCACACATGCGAGAAATCATATTTCTCGTAGCTGTGTCATATGAGAAATCAGCTAATTTGCATGCGGGACTCACGCTTGTGTCAAGACTCCCACGCGTGAACGGTAAATTAGCGTAATACGTGCGAAATTTGTTCAAGGATACCGTGGCACACAAGCAGCATGACACTATGAAACAGAATAAAATTTCCTTCGAATACCATTGTCGTGTTTCCGTTGCGAAAATATTCCGCATCTCTTGATCACAAAAGGCAATTAGCCACTTTTCTGTAATATTTATCTGTTGGTCATTATTTCTCGCGAGAACTGCGCTCGCCACTGCGCATTAGCCACCTGTGTGAGCCGCATTTGCGTACCCAGCATAGCGTGTTCGTTAAAGTGATAGACAGTTTAATATTGCACGCCCTGTGTATTATCTCGTCAGCCGCAGGCGTAACATCAATCACAAATTATTTTCACTCTATTATAAAAAGAGATAGTAGTAACACAGCAATGCCTCTAAGAAGGTTAAACACAATTACGCAGAGTGTCGTCAAGCGCTGCGGCTGCCATTTGCAGCCGCAGCTATAAAGCTTTAGCTAGGGGTCAACTCCAAATTCCTCATTGAAATAGATGAAAAAAGAAGAAATACTTCTATCAGATCGATTAACCAGACCGATTTAAAGTATATGTGTTGCGGCAGTTGAGACAGGAAGTTAAACTCTAGAGACCAGCGGTAGAGAAAAAAAAAAGATCATTTAAGACCTAAACCAGCCCCATGGAATCCCTGAAGCAGCCAGGCCCGCTGAGGTCGGCTGGGGAAATTGCCAAGAACTGGCAGGCGTTCAAGCAAAGGTGCGAATTTTTTCCTCGCCGCTCATAACCAACCGTCAAGCCTCGAACGGAATCATGCAAGACAGCATCTTCTGCTTAGTGCTGCAGGCAAGGAAGCCACCGAGACCTTCAACACGTTCGGCTTCGGCGAAGACGAGGACAGGAATGACTACGCCACTGTCGTTAAGAAGTTTGATGCTTTTTGTGCGGCGCCGCAGAACGAAGCCCGTGAGCGCTACGTCTTGCGCACGCGACTCCAGGCCCCTGGCGAGCCTTTCGAACCTTTTCTGCGAGACCTAAAAAAACCAGGCACGAGCATGTACCTTCGGCTCACAAATGGATGCAGTGATTAGGGATCAAATTTTTTACGGAAATAACGATGAGAAAGCTCGGAAAATGTTGCGGCGGGACACTACGCTAACATAAGTGAAGGCTGAGGAGGTTGCTAAAGCAGCTGAAGCGGTAGCAGCCCAACAAGAAGTCTGGCCACGGGAGGAAAGCCTGCTTGACACGATACGTAAGGAACAAACAAAGGGAGTTGCCCAGACATTACAAGTGTCCTAAGTTCGGTCGCATGCACCCGCCACGAAGCTGTCCTGCATTCGGGAAAACATGCCGCAGACCTAGCCGCAAACGTCAGCGCCCTAACCGTTTTGCTATCTGCTGCAAAAGATTTGCCGAGATTGGCAGACTTCATGGCTGTGACAATAACTGTCACGGCCGTGATGGAACTGTCACGCAGCATGGCAAGCCAACACGACTGGACGGTGAACGCCCAAACCAAGAACGTACCGCTTGAATTAAAGTTCCATACAGGAGCGCAAGCAAATCTTCTACCCTTCGGATGCTACCGTAAAATTCGCCCACAGCCGACCCTGAAACCGAGCAGCGTGGTGTTACGGCGGGGCTGTGGTCAAGCATGATGGTGTCATTCACACAGAAGTATCACTGGGTAACCGTTGAGCCGTCGTGGACTTCTTCATGGTGCCCAAGGGGCATCAGGTCCTCGTGGGTCTACAGGCCAGCGAATATCTTGGGTTGGTGTCACGCGTACATGCACAGTCTCAAAACAGTGCTGAGCAAATCGCAAAGAACTTTCATCACTTTTTCACGGCAACGGGCTGCGTCGAAAGGGTCTATGGAATGATTCCACGTGACAACGTCACGCCAATCGTCCAAGTAGCCCGACGAGTACCGCTGGCTCTCCAGGAACCTTTGCGAGAAGAACTGGGGCGCTTGGAGCGCGCATGAATCAAAACCAATGTCACCCAGCCCACAGACTAGATAGCCCCATTGGTGATCGTGTGAAAGAAAGACGGAAACATTTATTACATATCGACCCCAGGAGGATTAACCAATGTGTCAAGATGGAACATTACACAATGCCGCGAAGGAAAGACCTACAGGCAGAGTTAGCGGGCGCTACAGTTTTCACGCGTCTTGACGCGAATTCTGTTTTTCACCAAGTTCTGTTTGACAACGAAACCTCGCGAATTTGCACATTTGCAACGCCATTCGGTGCTGCAAATTTCTGCGCTTGCCGTTAGGTATATCATCAGCGCCAGAGGTATTTCAGAAAACTCTAAATGAAATTCTTGGATGCCTTCCCGGCGCCTGAGTATACGTCGATGATGTGGTAGGCTGGGGGTCGTCGAGGCACGAGCATGACAGGCGCCTGCAGTCGACACTGCAAGCAGCAGAGTGCGATGACATTTAGCCCGCACAAGTGTTCCATTGGTGTGGGCAAAATAGTTTCTTGATCACGACATTGAAAAGGAAGCGATCAAACCTATCCCATCTCTGATAAAACGTATGGTAGAAATGTCCCGGCTGTCACCGCAGGCAGACAAGCTCTTAGCACAGAGGATGCTAAGAACCGTGAATATTTCGGCGACCTTATGCCGTCATTGGCCAGGAGGACGACGCTCCTCAGAAATCTTATAAGGCCGAGTACTACATTTGACTGAATACCAAATCATGCTAAAGAGTGAAGGCAGCTTTGAGAAAGATTAAATAGAGAGTCCTTACTAACCGTGTTTGATCGAACAAAAGAAACAAATGTTGCCTGTAATGCATTGCAAAACGGATTTGGCCGAGCGCTCCAGCAGTGCCACAAGGACACGTGAAAGCATGTCGTGTATGCCTCGCGGGCACTTGCTGAGTACGAACAGCGTTACTCGCAGATTAAAAAGGAGGCGATGGCAGTCGCATGTGGCTGCGAGAAGTTCTACCATTTTGTTTATGGTCGGTCAGTTATTCTTGATACTGAGCACCACCCCTTGATCGCCATCTCGCCGAAGGCCATTGACGACATGCCCCTGAGATTGCAGCGGTTTTTTTTTTCGGCGCCTTCTTTATGACGTGAAATTGAAGTTTACGCCAGGGAAGCAGCTGCTCCTCACCGACATGTTGTCACGGGCAACCACCGGACCCATCAAGGAAACCGACGTCATCAACGATGACAGAGAAGTGCACGCATTAAGTGTTGTCTCTTCACTCGTCGCCAAGAACATCTGGAAGCTGTTGGCTACGGAAACTAGTCGAGGCGAAGAAGTAAAGTAAGTTCTTGAGAACGTGGCGGCCGGAAAATCACTTAAAAGCCAGTGGTAGTGTTTTGAGGAAGAGCTTTCTCACGTGAAGGCAGTCCTCTTAAAAGGGTGCAAAGTTGTAATTCCGGCTACCATGAGAAAAGAAACTTTGGAACGAATTCATCAAGGCTACCTGGGTACATGCAAATCAACGGCCAGTCATCTCGTCTTCTGGCCAGGAATCAACTCTGACATAGAGACTTTCGCACAGTTGTGTTCTGCATGCAAGACGTACGCGTACAGACATCCACAAGAGCCGTTAAAGTTGCGCCCAGTGCCTGATAAACCATGCCATGGTGTCGGCATCGATACTGTTTAGCATGTTGGACGATCATACCTGTGCGCCTACGACGCATTATACAACTTTCCTAAGTGGAGCTACCGAAAGACACTACCGGGAGGGCATTCATTGAAGCAACAGGTGCTACTTTTTGCTATATACGCCGTACCAGTTAAAGTTTGTTCGAATAATTGCCCAAAATTTTCTAGCCACGGTTTTGCTGCATTCGCCCGAAGGTACGACTTCAACCACACCACTTCCAGCCCTAGGTACGCCCACTCCAACGGTCTGGCAGGAAAAAAAGGCGTACAACTAGTTGAGAGGATTAAAGAAAAGCATTGAAATGAATGAATATTTTTGGCTTGGTTTTCTTGCCTACAGATCTACACCAATAAAGTCCGGACCATCACCTGGCGAGATAATTCAAGGAAGACGACTACAGACAACGCTGCCCGAACGTTCGGCCGTGTCCGTGTCGTAGCGTACAGAAGCCTCATCAGACCGACCATTCCAGCCGACAACTAGCACGGCTGAACCCTCGAGACACGGTTCGCATCAAAGGTCACCAAAGGTAAAGTCGTCCAAGCTACGAGTTATCCCCGGTCGTACAACATAATCACCGGAGACGGCGCAATCGTGCGGCGCAATGGGCGGCGCAATCGGTGGCACCTGCTGCCTACAAGAGAGGCTTTTCGACAAAGAAGCCTTTATGAGTCCGAGGAGGACCTCAGTCAAGGAGCAAATCAAAGTTCTTCCGCGTACAGCACCAGCGATGTTGCAGAGTCGTCGGCCACATTTGACAGCAGTCCTGCCCCATTCAACGCTCCTCTAGGTTTGCAGCAGCACCAAGAACCTGTATTTAGGTGGTCAAACCGAGAACGAAAGCCACCACAGAGGCTTACTTATGATCCAAACTTTGTGGAGGTTTCCCAATTTAGATTTAGACACCTCATGCTGGAGCCACAATGATGGAGGATCAGCGTGTTGAGAAACTGCGTCCGTTGTCGGGCGCGGAAGGATGGTTGTACAAATTGGGTCGTGGTTTGGGCAAAGACGCCAGCAGCGTTCCGACTGCGTCTTTATGACATTGAAACACGTTATACGGGACAGGGAATTCGGTAAACTAATGATATCCTTGTTGCCATGTTAGAGAACCTGCGTTATGAGAAGCTGTGTTCGTGACGTCACCAGAAAGCCATCAGTACATGTTACCAGCTGGTGGGACATAGACACTCTGTGTGCATCTGTGCGGAATTCTTAAAGTCCAACAGGCAGCTAACCACGTATTACTTAAAGTGTACTCCTAGTGGTCAGTTAACTCGTGATAACTTCCTAGGAGCTATATATAAGCGTTACACATGCCATTTTTGCATAAAGCCGCCATTAAGCAATGCGCGAAAAAACTATGCGAAGCGCCAATATTCGCAGTTCAAATTATGGATGACTATCTTGAAACTGGGGCCTAATTCACAACAGTTGTCGTTTGTAAGAGCTGCCATATACAGTCCGCCTTCTCTAATGGTATGTCCAGCGCCATGATTGGCTGACACTTTGTCTGATGGCCAGATCTACTGTAAGAATGTTTTCGTGAATATGGGCTTTGGTGTCACGTTTCAGATCTCCAGATTCTCAATAAGTGGACATGGTCTGAGCTCTGACGGGCTTTGATTCCGCAATCGCATATATGTGTATAAAATGCTGAGGTTTTATCTGTTGCATAATAAAGAACCGCGTCTGGCTGTTATTGCAGTTTTCTTCCATCTGATATGTAAACTTTGATACCAAAATTGATTATTTTGTTTCAAATCCTGCTTCTTTATTAGGTGCAAATAAATGTTAATCAAAACCGAACGTGTGTGCAAAACCCTCCTTGTTGGTGAGCGCAAGTGTAGCATTCGACCTTTTTTCCAAGCTTTGGTGTCAAGTTTAGATGGTCTGCTTTCCACAACAATATTATTTTCTCTTGGTCCCTTTTTCGTGACGACAAGTACAGTGAAAAACCGTTAAATGGCTTTGGTCTTTCGTTCCCATTTTATTCTTTAGCTGAGGCGTAAACTCAACGCCTTCTATTATCTTCATTTGTTTTTCCGCATATTCAACCCCTCCATCAACTGCTCACAAACATTACATCGCATTTCATCGCTGTCGTAACTTGCCTAGAAACTTTACCAAGAAAAAGCTGGCTGAGTTTTTGATATTTCCCTTTAAAAGAATACTTAGAAATGCTATATCTACAGCCAAGGGCATTCACAGAGTGCTTCCAAGAAAAAAGTTCTTCGCTGACCTTATCGGCCCAAGACTTGACAGAACCGTCACAGTTTGTCTACTTCGTTGAAGTGGCAGCTTCTTCTAGCTCTTTCGTTGAATTTCGCACTCGTTCGTCCTTATTTCTTCTTCTAAATTACAAGCAAGTTCTCTCACTTGATGACAGGCGCGTAGAGGATGGCGGAATGTCGAGGCGCCGTCCTACAGCAGAACTGGGCGAACGGAAGTGCTGAAAACGAAGCTCTCGTTGCCTACCAGGTTTACGTAGGCCCTATAAAGCCTTTACTTTGCTGTGCTAAGGCGACGTCTAGTTTCACAACTTACAAATCTTGAGCCAATCCGTCAGCGAAAGATGTTCATGAAAACATGTTGACTGCAGGCCGTTAAAAGTTAAAGGCAAGCTGGCGGCCGGCGTTAGCACTAGAAACAAACAAACGCTTAATGAACGGCAACGTTGAAAAGCAATGTCTGAAAGAACGTGCACGCACGCTTATGAAGAAAAACAAGTGAAAGGTTCGGAGGGAACGGGAGGATAGCGCTATCGAGCCCCAGTATTGACAGGCAGTATGCGCTGGCGAATCACGTTGCCCCTGAGCTTCCTCGCAATAAAGTTGAGCCTAAAGTCGCTGGACATGTCGGCGCATGGGGAATCACCACACGCGAGTTTTGCGCTGTGAAAGCCCGGCCGGTCTTTCTGAAGTCTGCAGGATTTAACGAAACTTTGTGAATAGTATTGTGTATGTTTCTGTTTCTGTTGGTTTATGGGCTGCTTGTTGTGATGACTGCGTGTGAAATAAACATCACCCAGCAACGGGTGCAGCATGTTAGGCGATCATCCAGGCTAGGCTAACGTCTCCAGCTTTTCATTAACATGTACGTCTCTCTGTCTCCTCAAGAAGCTGTAAAAGGTTACGCCCATACATTATTAGTCTCATATTTTGAGAGATCTCAAGCCGCAAGGGTGTCTTTCAAATATTTTTGGTCAGCGTCCTAACTTCGAACTCTGCAGCTAGCGTTAACGCGTGCTTGTAGTTGGTTCGTTCACAATTCATGCAAAGGTGCCTTATATGCTGCGCATTCTAACGACAAAAACAAAAGCGGATCTACACGAGGTACAAGCGAGACAAAAAAACATGGTGGGAGTCTACGGGATTCGGACAGAACAATCATCATCATAAGCTTCGATTATGTCCATTGCAGGATGAAGGCCTCTTCCTGCTATCTCCAATTAACCCTGTTCTGCGCCCACCGATTCCAACTTGCGCCTGCGAATTTTCTAATTTCATTACCCCAGCTAGTTTGCTGCCGTCCTCGACTCTTTGGTTTATTATGCGCATTTTTTTTCTCTTTTTTGCCTTAAATGCATCTTTACGTTGCTCCACCTGCCATTTGTACTGGGTTGTAGTCCTAGTCAAACCCGTGTAGCGGCTTTTTGATCATGGTCCATAGCATCCCGAATGTTGGAATGAAGTTTGATTTGACTGCGTTTCCCTTCTCTTAGCACCCATTCTGTAACTCTAATAGTCTACCGGTTATCTAACCTATGTATTCCATGAC
Source organism: Dermacentor variabilis (assembly GCF_050947875.1). Classification (NCBI taxonomy): domain Eukaryota; kingdom Metazoa; phylum Arthropoda; class Arachnida; order Ixodida; family Ixodidae; genus Dermacentor; species Dermacentor variabilis. Next base: position 82,482,005 of record NC_134570.1, on the reverse strand, counting down.
CTGCCCAGCTCCATTTATTTCTCTAATTGTCAATTATAACATCGGCTATCCCCATTTGCTTTCTGATCCACACCGCTCCCTTCCTATCTCTTAACGTTACGCCTAACATTCTTCGTTCCATCGCTCTTTGCGCAGTCCTTACCTTCCTCTCGAGCTTCAATGTCAATCTTCAAGTTTCGACCCCATATGTTAGCACCGGTACAATGCAGTTATTGCACACCTTTCTTTTCAATGATAATGGTAACCTTCCAGTCAGGATCTGGCTATGCATGTCGTATGCTCTCCAACCCATTTTTATTCTTCTGTAAATTTCCTTCTCATGATCAGGATCCCCTGTGAGTAATTGACCTAGGTAAACGTGCTCCTTCAGGGACTCTAGAGGTTGACTGGCGATCCTGAACTCTTGTTCCCTTGCCAAGCTAGTCAGCATTATTTTTGTCTTCTGCGTATTAATCTTCAACCCCACTCTTACACTTTCTCTGTTAATATCCTCAATCATTTGTTGCAATTTGTCCCCAGTTTTGCTGAACAGGACAAAGTCATCTGCAAACCGAAGGTTGCTGAGATATTCGCTGTTGATCCTCACTCCTGAGTATTCCCAGTTTAATAGCTTGGATACTTCTTCCAAGCACACAGTGAATAGCATTAGAGAGATTGTGTCTCCCTATCCGACCCCTTTCTTTATATGTATCTTCCTGTTTTTCTTCTGTAGAATTAAGGTAGCTGTAGAACCTCTGTAGAGATTTCCAAGGTATTTTACGTAAGCATTCTGTACTCCTTTATTACGTAATGCCTCTATGACTGATGGCATCTCTACTGAATCAAATGCCTTTTGGTAATCTATGAAAGCCATATAGAGAGGCCTATTTTACTCTGTGGACTTCTCGATAACCTGATTAACGACATGGATGTGATCCCTTGTAGAGTATCCTTTCCTGAAGCCAGCCTGTTCCCTTGGTTGACTAAAGTTCAGTGTTGTTCTTATTCTGGTGGATATTATTTTGGTAAATATTTTATATAATACTGGGAGTAAGCTAGTGGGCCTGTAATTTTTCAATTATTCAACGTCTCCCTTTTTGATGGATTAATATAACGTTTGCATTCTTCCAATTTACTGGGACCCTTGCAGTCGATAGACACTTCGTATAAAGAGCCGCCAGTTTTCGAAGCATTGTGTCTCCTCCATCTTTCATTAAATCGACTGTTATTCCATCTTCTGCCGCTCTTCCTCGTTTGATGTCTTGCAAGGCCCTTCTTACCTCACCGCTAGCTATAGGAGGAGTTTCTTTATCCTGTTCATTACTGTTTCTAATGGAGGTATCCTGACTCCTCTGGGTATTGTACAGGTCAGTATAAAATCCTTCCGCTACTTTTACTATATCTTCGAGATTGCTGATAATATTACCCTGCTTATCTTTCAGTGCATACACCTTGGTTTGTCCTATGCCAAGTTTCTTCCTCACTGATTTCAGGCTGCGTCCATCTTTTACGGCTTCTTCGGTCTTTCTCACGTTGTAGTTTCGAATATCACTTATTTTCGCCTTGTTCATCAGTTTTGCGAGTTCCGTGAATTCTATCTTATCTTTTCAGTTGGACACTTTCAGTCTTGGTTGTTTCTTTATTAGGTCCTTTCTTAATTGGCAGAGCTTGCCTACTGGTTGCCTTGGTGCCTTGCCTCCCACTTCTATGGTTGCCTCTAAAGCCAGCCTAGTTACGGTTTCATTCATTGCCTCCCCCCATGTCAGCTACATTTCTCTGTTCTAAAGCTGCATGTTTGTTTGAAAGCACGAGCCTAAATTGGTCTGCGTCTAGGCTAGTCTGTTTTTTCCTGACCAATTTTATTCTTTCTCTCTTCAAATTGATGTGAATCCTAGACCTCACTAACCTATAATCACTGCACTTTACCCAACCTAGCACTTCTATATCCTGCATTATGCTGGGACTGGCAGAAATTTCTTATTTCACCATTAGGGCTTTTCCAGGTCCACTTTCTGCTGCTGCGCTTCCTGAAGAAGGTATTCATAATTCCGAGCTTATTCATTTACGCGATTCTGCCAACACCTCACTTCTAGTGTTCCTAGATGGGTGCCGTAGTTGCCAATTGCTTGTTCCTTCACCTGCGTTTGCCCCACATTGAAGTCGCCCATGACTTAGAACGACAGAAAGCTGAGCTAGTTGGTAAGGATTCATTATGCAAAAAGGTTCCCATGACCACGGTATACGGTGTTTAACTTTACTCATCGCTAATTTACCATCTTCATAAAGGTGTTCTATTTCTTGATCATCGTGACTGAATGTTGGAGCGTAGGTTTGTACTACCTTTATTCTATACCTCCTATTCAGCTTTATTACGACTACTGCTACGCTCTTATTAGTGCTGTAGAATTCATCAATGTTGCCCGCTATGTTCTTATGGATTAGCGTTCCTACTCCGAACTACTTCTTATCTGGCAGTCCTCTATAGCAGAGGAGGTGGCTATTTGTCAGCACTTTATAAGCCTCATGAGTTCTTCTAACTTCACTAAGGCCGATAATATTCCGCCCGATTCCTGATAGTTCCTCAAAGAGTCCTGCTGCGCTAGCTTCACTCCCGAGGGTTCGTGTGTTAAACGTTACCAGGTTCAGCTTCCAGTGGCGGCATGTGCGCGTCCAGAGATTCTTAGTACCCTCGGCTGCGTAACAGGTCTGACCACCATCTAGGTCAGGTGCTCCCCAGCTGCTGGGGACTGAAGGCCAGTGGTTTATCTAATACGCCATTTTGGAGGAAGTGACCGAATACTACACGAGGAGGCTAGTTCCTGTTCTGATGAGGGAGTGTCTTTTGTTGAAGCTTAGTGGGCCTTCCTAATTTTGTTGCACCTGGATTAGTATAACCGTACTGGCTCTCGACATTTTTTGCCGGTGTTAGGCGCCACACCAAGCCTGGAGATGTAATGTACTTGAGGAGAATTCAAACTTACAACATTCAAATTATAAGTCCGATGTTATTAAAAAGGCCGAGTATTTAAACTTCTGGCTATAGCAACCGAGCAACCGAGACAGCTCAGTCAGATTACCTGCAGGCGGCGAGGCCCCCTCATGGGGGAGAATGACGAGTCCAGACAATCCCACATGTTTAAAACTCACTTGAATTATTCAACTTCTTTGGCGCGTCTAGCTGCCACAGGCCACGAAGAAGCCTTTTCAGACCCAGTCGTTAGCGAATCAGGAATGTTATGCCTCTATTAAGCTACAGCAAACGCGCCTGTGATGAGTCAGACATCGTTTGTGCACTTTGCGCAGGGGAACAACCGCGTAATGAATGATTACCCGAATAAGGCATGTGCCACATTTAAGTCCGAGCCAACGGAGGTGACGTATGGGGATCGGAAGTACAAAGCTGTAACTAATTTATGCTAGAAAGCAGCGCTAGACTAACAGCGCACGACTCATCACGATAGGTAAGTCGATATTATTTATACATTCCATTGTCTCTGCCCGCGTCGAGAGGCGTCGAGAGTTAACGAAAAAAGCTGCCCTGCAGTCACCAGTTCCGGGGAACTTCTTGGACTTGAAGAGAGGTTGCTAGACGTGTGATCTTGTAAAAGCTTCATCGTCTATAGCAGTAGAGTCCTCGACAATATGCCCATATCGCTCCATAGCGGAGCTTCCAAAAGGCTGTCCCAGACCCAGGATGACACTAGCATTTGCATTCAATAGTAGTATAACTCAGCCTAGCTAATAACTAGACACAGTGGTCAGTTTTTGAGTGTCAACAACAATTTAGCATTAGTTTTTTATTTTGAAGGGGCTCTACAGGAACTTACTCGCTGCGTGTGTCACTCATGCCATTAGACTAGCAAGACTATCCAGCGATATTTGAACATTTGTAGCTTTAGTTAAACTTAAGGACCACGCAAAAAGCGACGGAACGAAAAATGTTGGAAGTGGCGTTAAGAGGCAGGGAAGAGAGTGGTGTGGATCAAATGTCAAACGGCGATAGCCGATATTCTAGTCGATACTAACGGAAAGAAATAGAGCTGGGCTGGCCATGTAATGTGTAGGGCCGATGACCGGTAGACCATTAGAATTATAGAATGCGTACCAAGCGCAGTAGAGTACGGCGGAAAACTAGATGAGGCAATGAAATTAGAAAATTTGCAGGCGCAAGTTGGAATCAGCCAGCGCAGGACAGGGGCAATTGGAGATCGCAGGGAGAGGCCTTCGTCCTGCAGTGGACATCAAAACAGGCTGATGAATAAGATGATGATGATGATGGTGGTGGTGAACTTTAGGTATTTCAAAAACGTATCACTACTGAATAAGGTCGCTTGATCTCTTAACGTAATAAGCTGTATGGTTCCGGAATCTATTACAATGTCGTAGGTTCAAAAATTTTTTATAAGATAAATTGTTTTGAAGTCAGAAGCTTTGTTTCAGCAACCACGAAAAAACACATGCAGAAGATCTATTTGGTATGTATATACAGCGAAGTTTATGTTACTGCATAAAGAGTCGAGAAGAAAGGGGGTTAATCGAGTGGTCCAATTTTTATTAGTCATATTATAAGAACCCAACAAAACAAAGCCAACAAACACTGACACCAAGGACAAGATAGGGGAAATTACTTGTGCTTAATAAATGAAATAAAGAAACGATAAATTAATGGAAATTAAAGTGGATGAAAAAACAACTTGCCGAAGTTGGGAACCAAACCCACAACCATCGCATTTCGCGTGCGATGCTCTACCAATTGAGCTACTGTGACACCGTTTCCCTATCCCCTTTCTTGAGTATTTACGTGTCCTAGTAGAACCCTGGGAGTGTTAGCCAGCGCCACCACTCACAGACATTGGCGGCGGACGTGGAACGTCCTTTTTTCAGCAAGCGTCACGAGAACGGGATCTTTTTGGGTGGAAGAAACTGGTCAATAAACACACACCTGCTACCTGAAGTCGTCAATGTTGTTGAAGGCAATGGAGGCATCATCTTTGTTGGCTTCTTATAATGTGCATAAAGAGTCGAAAGATAAGTACATGCAAGCGCTCACCGACGCACGCACGCACACGCACGCACACAAGCGCGGGCACACACTAATTATACCGATCGCCTTTTGTTAAGTGTAGTTACTACTAGCGAGTACGACGGACGCCTTGAAGGCACCATGGTTTCAGAGGCAGCATGCTCATACGTACGTAGCGCAATTCGAATCCGTTATATCCACAAGAAGCGTTTCCTTCCTCATTACCGTTCAGCCGCGGATGCGCGAAGGCGAGCTTTCTGGTTCCTTTTTTTCTTTGCGCCACACGGCCGGCAACCGCCACTGCCGCATATTCGCGCAGGTCAGCGCCGTCTGGTGGTTGCGCAAGAAGCCCAGAGGCGCGTGCGGCGCGCGCGCTCAGCTGTGATTGGTTGCCCTATTCGGCGACCCCCCACCCCACGTATCGCAGCCACCATCAGGAAACCCGGCGAGATTCCCAAAGAAAAGCTTTGTTTTTAATATGCGGGTGCTTCCATGATGCACTTGTCTCTTGTATGCATAGACAAACTGCAAGCGTTTCGCGGGTGTCAGCTATCTCTCGACTCAAATTTAGCACATCATTATCTCCTATTCCACTTTGTAAAGATTTTTCAGTGTACCCCTACGCTTACAATATTGCATATTTAAGGCGAATGCCTTAAGTGGCTTGTTGCAATAGCTCATGGCAGCATGGTTTTTATCTCCGTCCTTCACCACAGTATCAGCGTCGGCCCTTCCATCGTGTTTGTTCATCGGCCCGAAAAGAAAAAAAATACCTACGCTGTGTGAAATGCTACTTCCGGTCTTATATTGCATTCGCACGTGACAGCCGCTTTTTCATTGAAGAATTTCTTTTCTTAAATCTGTATGCCCCTTTTGTCGCTTAACGTCCATCGCAGTCACGGACAGTCTGTTCAATCGATCACTGTGCGCGGAGCAGATTTTGCTAATTCGTTCAACTTGGGGGCAATAACAGCGCGGCACGTTAGCCGGCTGTAATATGGTATTTTTTTTAATTTCGCACACTTTAAAGGAAGGCTGGAAAAAATTAAACAGAGCAGTTATTTTAGCACAGATGAAATAATTCGATGTTTCTGAACAGGCACTACAACTTTTATATTGTAGATTTTTCGCTGGAGTTACTACTTAAAGAATCTTTTGAGCAACTTTGTTAATTACCGAGCTTGGCGGATCGGGATCGAGAGGCGGGTATGAGCCATGGAATGTGTTGACGTGTCTCACACGTCAGCACATGGTATGTGCTGACGTGTGAGACGCGATTCCTCGATTTTTCGGGAAAAGGCCCGGTAATTCACACCAGCTCGTGCAAGTTCTCGCATAACGGCATCGGTGAAGTTACAAGGACCGTATGGATACCAAAATTTGACGTGGAAAACCATTTTTCTCCGATTTAGGAGGATTTTTTCTACGAGCACAGTGGCGCTGCGAGCTAAGCCTGAAGAAAGCAGGACCTAGCGGCCGCGCTTAGGCGTGCTCCGGCGGGGCCATCGACCTTGCCAGGGACCTAGAGGCGAAGTGCTTCAAGAAAATGGCGTCCGCTATGCGTGTGGAAGTAGAGGGTGAAGCAATAATGCCGGAGGAAGTTTTCGAGAAGTTTAACTAGCGCGTCGCCGGGGAGAAGAAGACCCAGGAGCAATAGAGCAAGCTAAGTCTAACGCAGGTCAACGGGGGGCCGGCGGCTGCCGGGCATCGTCGCCCGCAGCTGAAAAAGTTCAAGAGCAAGCTACTCAAGGCAGCGAGGATGCCTGTGTTGCCGAGGCAAGATATCAAGATCGTCATGCGTCCCAGGGGAAGTCTGAACCTTGGGGAAGTATCTCGATTCGAGATCAGCCGAGCCATCGTCGCAGCTGCGAACGTGAGTGGCGAGGAAGTGACACAAAATGTCTGCCCGAAAAAACAGCAAAACATATTCGTTATCAGTACACCTAAACGAGAGAACGCAGACCGCTACTCGGCAGTCAGAAGCCTCACTATCAACGGCACGGCACAGGAAGTCAGCGCCTGCGAGACCGCCCCCCCCCCACGGCACCGTTAAGGGCGTCATCAGGAGTGTCCCGATGACGGACACTATTCAAGAAATCAACGACTACATTGTTCAAGAGTATAATCCCACTGCTATGCAAGCCAACCGCATCGGCAAGACGACGACGGTGGTCATCGCGTTCGACGGCAACAAGGTCCCGAACTACATCAGATACGGCAACATGCTGATCGAGTGTTCGCTGTATCGCAAACAGATCGATATGTGCTACCGGTGTGGTCGCCTCGGTCACCGTATGGACGTTTGTCCTAACCCCGAAGACAAGATGTGCCGTGGTTGCGGCATGAAGAATCCCGAAGAAAGCCACGTTTGCAGTAACCCCAAGTGCAGCCTCTGCGGGGGCAACCACCTCACCGCGGACAAAGAGTGTACAGCGAGATTCAAGACGCCATACGTCGCTCGTAAACGGCGTTGGGAACGTCAGCAACGAGAACAGGTGCAGCAGCAGCGGCAGCAGCCGAGGGGGCCAGCGTGGCAGCAGACAGTTGGCAGGCGCCGAGCGGGCGTCGCAGCCGCTCCCAGACAAGGCGAGGGAGAAGCACGAGCGATACCAGGTCACCATCAGCAGCTGGGGCTCGCAGGCGAGAATCTCGTTCGAGGTCCAAGTCGAAGACCCGGCGGAGCAACGGCGCCGAGAAAAAGGTGGGCTGGGCAGCGGGGTCTCCCGTCGCTCTTGACATAGCAATTTCCCTCCCCTCCCCTCCTCCCGCCTTTCCAAAGACAACGAGTGTAGAGACTGTTTGGAATTCAAGGAGATGATAGAGAGGCATAACAATCAAATCAAGAGCCAAAACAATCAGATAAAAGCAATGATGCAGCGTATCGAGACGCTCAGTAGAACAAGGAACAGTGATAATGATGTCAGTGCAGTTAAAAGGAAAGTACCCAAGAGAGACACTACCAGCGCTGCTTCAGTGGCGACGAAGCTGATCACGCCACCGGCGCTGATCACGTCACCGGCGTTGACGCAGTCAATGACGCAAACTCCACAGACAGAAACGGCAGTTGTTGCCACGGAGTAAGAGAAGGCCGAGGCCGCCGTTCCCCCGACAATGCAGTCGGTCATGAGCATGCTTACGCAAATCTCCAGTCAAGTTTCTCAAATGTCTGCGCAAGTGGACAGTCTAACAGTAAGAATGGATAATGTGGAGGCCAAATGCAGCCAACTCTCCGTTAGTCATGACGTTGGAGGCGAAAAATAAGCATCTCACCGTTGCCAAGATGAAGTCATCACGACTTAATCTACGGGTCAGGCCGCGAAAAGTTGGTTCCGTGTGCAAATCTACCGCTCGAAAAGTAGAAAATGACGAAGACTAAAGGAAAGCAGAAAGAGACTGCGACGTTATTTCAATGGAACTGTAGGAGTATTAGAAACAAGATAGGGGAGTTACAACTATACATTGATAAATTGGACCAGAAACCGGATGCCATAGCGTTACAAGAGACCAACGTAATGTATCCCGAAAGCTTGGCCGTGCCAAGCTTGCAGGATACATTACGTATACGGACCCTAGCGAAAAGGGTACTGCGATCTTGGTCCGCAGTAACGTCGTGGTCACACAGCACGTGACCACTCAGCGAGGCTGCGAAGATACGCTCATCGAAATTCACAGCAGAAGAGTGTGTGTGTGTGGCGGGGTGGGGGGGGGGGACAAGAACATTTTCGTCCTGAATGCTTATTGCAGACCGTCCAGCAGGATCATTGACATTGAAGGCACCATATTGGACTGCATTAAAGAAGCAAGAACAAGACCGATTTTAGTGCTAGGAGATTTCGACGCCCCCCACACGACGTGGGGTTACAAATATTCGTCCAAAAGAGGAAACCAATTGGTTAAAGCTATAGAGGATCACGAAATGAAGGTGGTTCACGAACCGGGCGCACCAACCAGGACAGGCACTAGCACGGTCAGAGACACCACTCCTGATCTGACGCTAGTTCGGGGGAACCTCGACGTAACTTGGCGTAACACGGGGGAAAATCTTGGCTCGGATCACGATATAATTTGTGTAACCCTCGGGGGGACCGACATCAAAGCGAAACTGAGTCAAGCCAACATTACAGACTTGCACCGGCTTCGTAGATGCGCAGACAGTGAAGGCGAGGACGAGGACCAAGACACCAAGACGTATGAGGCGTAGGCCAAAAAGCAACGAGAATTTGTAAAGAAATTTACGCAGAAGATTACTACGACCACGCAAATTCCCTTCGTAGACAGCAGGCTTAGCTACATGTGGGCGGCCAGGCGCGGCCTTACTCGAAGGTGGAAGAGGCAAAGACATAACAAGAAGCTTCGCAGACGTGTACATGCGCTCAACAAGCAAGTGACCGAGTATGCGGAACAACTATGCAGGGAAAACTGGATGAAGATGTGTGACGACCTGCAAGGCACACTGTCTACGAAGATGACTTGGAAGCTATTGCAGCACCTCATAGATCCGTTAAAAAGCAAGAGCGCATGCGCTCGAGACCTCACAAGAACGACCAACAGTTACGTCGGTGTCGGGGAGAAGCTCATTCGTGAACTCACAAGTAAATACCTCAGGACTGAGAAGAGCGGTAACCCCACTCACGAGTAGGAAGGGGATAGCAACGTCGAGATGGACGAAGCCTTCATCGAACCGGAGCTGGTTACGGCCATTGATGAAAGTAATCAAGGCAGCGCACCGGGAATGGACGGCATTACATACAAGATGCTAAAAAATATTAGCGACAAAAGCCGAGCTGAACTGCTAAACCTCGCCAACGCGTCCTGGGAGAAGGGTTCGTTACCAAAAGGATGGAAAGAAGCGGAGGTGCATTTCATTCCCAAGCCGGGGAAACCACCCCACGTCGACAATCTGCGCCCCATCTCCCTCACGTCGTGTGTAGGGAAGGTGGTCGAGCGTATGATGTTCAAGAGACTACAGATACATTTGGACGTCTCTGATCAGATGCCATCAACCATGTACGGATTCCGGAGGCACCTGAGCACGCAAGGCGTCTCGGTGCAACTACACGAGCTGGTTATCAAGCAAGCGAAGACCCCTACGCCAAGAGCTATCCTGGCGCTCGATCTCAAGGGCGCCTTCGATAACGTCACACACGAAAGTATTCTCCGTAACCTGTGCCAAACGGGATGCGGAAAGCGAACATTCAAATATGCGCAGGGTTTCTTAAGCAATAGAACGGCAACGATCAAAATTGGAGAGAAGTCGAAACCGATAGCCCTGGGAGACAGAGGCACCCCGCAAGGATCGGTTCTTTCGCCGCTTCTCTTCAACCTGGCACTCCTCCTTCTCCCGGCTTTGCTTCAAGACATAGAGGGCGTAGATCACGCTCTCTATGCAGACGATATCACTGTGTGGACGTCGAGGGCAGGGTCGGAGAGTTGGATGGAGGAGACTCTTCAGAGATTGGCAAAGACCGTGCACGAGTTCGCTAAATCGTGCGGCATCGGTTGCTTGCCACAGAAGTCAGAGTTACTCGTCATCACGCCAAGAAGAAAGAAAGGAGACCAAGGGAACGTCCGCATCACCATCGACGGGACGACCATAACGCCAACCACGCAAGCACGTATCCTGGGTGTCATCTTCCAGAACAATGGCAAGGCGGGGGCGTCGATCGATAAAATCAAGGTTTCAACGGAACAAATTTCCAACATGATCAGAAGAGTCACAAACAGACAAAGGAGATTGAAGGAGGACGATGCACTGACGCTCGTCCAGGCCTTCGTGACCTCGCGCATCGTTTGCGCGGTGCCGTACTTCAAGTTACTGAAGAAAGACAGGGACCAGTTGAACGTCATTATGCGCAAGGCAACCAAGATGGCGTTGGGCATTCCGAAGCACTCTTCAACCGACAAGCTTCTCAGCATGGCGAAGCACAACGTCGTCGAAGAGTTAATAGAAGCTCGTCTATCTAATCAGAGTTCGACTCAGTCAAACGTCGGCGAGACGTCGCGTTCTTGCCAAGTTGAGCTCGCAGAGGCAGAGCGGAAGGAAACGGGGCCGTTACCCAGGTTGTGGGCGCATAATATCCACAGTAAGCCACTGCCTAGAAACATGAGGTCGGGTCGTAACGACGGCCGCAGGGCGGCTCGTACAGCGGCCTTGACGGAGACTTTGGGTCAAATAGTAGAAGAGGAAGAGGTGGTCACTCTCTTCACAGATGCTTCGTTACCCAAGTTTTCATCGAAAGCCCCGCTGGCAATTACGACGCGTGATGTGCTCGTAACCTGCGCCTCCATCAAGACGTCTTTTCCGGAGGTGGCAGAAGAGGCCGCGATAGCGCTAGCACTCGCGCAGCCCAATGTGGGAAGAATTGTCACGGACTCGCAAAAGGCGTATAACAATTACAGAAAGGGGTGGGTGTCTCGTGCGGCACTAAATATTCTCAAGAGTAAACGCGACGTAGCTAAAAGGAAAGTTGAGTTGATATCGACACCGGCTCACTCTGGTCTGGACGGCAACGAACTTGCCCACCAGTACGCCCGAGAGATGGAGCACCGGGTAGAGGAAGGTGAGCCACAGTCCATAATTAGATATAGAGACATTACGAACCATTATAAGACGGAGAGGCGCCGTTACTCCGATCCTCACAAATCGTTTAGCAGAGAACAGCAAGCGATCTACAGGCAGATACAGGCAGGATTCTTCCTGCACCCTTACCTTCAAAACAAGATGTACCCGGAAAGATACGAGAAGGATTGTAATTTCTTCAAAACTCAGTTAGGCACGCTCCAACACGTCATTGGAGTATGCGATTTCATCAAGGCAATCCCCCCACCTCTTACCTGCCCCACTACCCTACCCCATCCCTCAACCACCCTTACCGAGCGATGGGAGACCTTGCTATTCAGCACCGCTCTGGAAGACCAGCTCGTCCTGATCTCCAGGGACCAGGCAGCTAGGGAAGCATATGGGTCCCGTGAAGAGGAAACCACTTCCATCGACGGCGTCTAAGAAGATGTCGAGCTCGGCTCAATAAAGTTTCTCTCTCTCTCTCTCTCTCTCTCTCTCTCTCTCTCTCTCTATTGGCGGATCGGAAAAGTATGACGTGTTCCATATGGCTCAGAATAATAACGCACCAATTCGACACGCGTAGCGCATATGTTTATTTTTGTATTACTTGGTCCAAGTTACCTGAAGCACCCTCTATAGTACTCGCACGATCACACCATGAAAGAAATCGTCACGGAAAAAAATTCTGCAAGACTGAAAGGCAGGCTAGTTGGATTGACTTCATTATGGAAAGTTTTGTGCACACTAAACAACAACAAGAATAGGACACAAAGACGAGCGCAGTTTTTGATAACTGAACTTTATACCTAAAACAGCACATGTGCACCCTGTACGCCATGGACACTCGAAAACCATCTCATGATCACCGATCATAATCACGATCAATTTATTCATCTAAGGCCACATGTACAATTTGTGTAGAGAGATAATTTAATTGAAAGAAGGCAGAGAGGTCGGCCTAAGCTAAGGTGCTCTAGCCTGCTACTCTGCACAGGGGGAGGGGGAACGGGGACATAAAGATGGGATTTGTGTAAGATGCACATGTGCGTACTATGTGCGTACTATGTGCGTACATAGTACATAGTACCAACGTTGGTAATAAAGTAAAACGTTAATGCAAGACGCCTTCTCAGCAATTCCTCTTAATTTCTTTCCTTGGTCTCGTCTTAATCACAACATATTATCACTGTTACTGAGATCTGGTTACATGACGGTGTGCATGATTCTGAAGTAACGCTCCCTGGCTTCAAAGTGGTTCGGAGAGACAGAAAATTCAAGAGAGGAGGCGGTATTGCTCTATTTCTTCAATCTCACATCCACTTTTCTGTACTCCCTGCCCCACCTGAGAGTGAGCCTTTGAGGTGTAAAGTCTAACTTCAAAAGATGTCTTCGATTATAGGGGCTCTTTACCGTCCGCCTGGTTCTCATGTTGTGTATATAAGCAATCTAAGTGATTTTGGAATAATTGTATTACTTATTCATCCATCGCTATCTGCATGGGCGATTTTATTGCTACTGGTGTTGATTGGTCTTCTATGAAAGTCAACGAACACGAAGTAGCTGTGGGGCGGGAGTTGGTCCCCATTTCTTTGCCCTGTGGCCTGCACCAGATCATTCAGGATTTCACTCGGCAAATTTCAGTCCTTGTTCTTGTTTTTCTTACTACATCTCTTTTTAATGCCCGTTATGAATGCGATGTTATTGATGGAATATCTGACCACATGCTGTGTTAGTTTCAGTTCCAGCCATCGTCCCTAAATCCCGCTATATCTACTGCGCATTTCCTGGCTTTAACCGCGCTGATGTTTTGGCAATAACAGACGCCCTAATAAGTACCATTAGTGATACTAATACATTGACAAGTTCCTTCGAAAATCTTGTCAGTAAGTGTATCAACCTTTTCATTCCTTTAAAAACACAAAACAAACAGTGCAATTTCTTGGATGACTAGGACCTGTTGCATTTATCACGTCGTGCATTTATCACGTCAATCTAAGCACACTGGGGACTCAACAAAACTCATCCAATTCCGCAGCTCTAAAACGGAACTCTGTTGTGAAATCGTTGCTGGGAAAGAATATTATTACACGGTAACCTTGCCGAAATTAATGGAGACTGATCCCCCTAAATTTTGGAAAGCTATCCTACCATCTGGGTTATCCTTGGACACGTTAATAATTAACAATGTTGCAGTGTCTGATACGCTGACAATAGCTTCTTCTTTTAACACCTACTTCCACTCTGTCTTTACGACTGATAACTCTGTAATCCCTGTTTTTTGATTCTGAACCATACCTCCCCCCCCCCCATCAACTATGTATCACTGTCTCTTGAGGGTGTACTTAACTTATTCCTAAGCTTAGACACCAAGAAGTCGTGTGGTCCTGACGATATCCCGGCTCTTTTTCTCGTTCAATACTCGCTTTGGTGCCACAGATATCTGACAATTATCTTTAGAAAATCCCTCCCAACCCCCACGCTTCCTCCGTCGTGGAAACTTGCTTCAATTCTCCCCTTATTTAAGGCCAATTGTTATCTAAATTTAAGCCCATCTTCTTAACAGCACATTCATGTAAATTACTCGAACACATTATCTTTAAAATTATTATGGAATTTCTTGAAACTAATAAAATCTATGCACTTTCCAGCATGGCTTTAGATGTGACCTCAGCACTATAACACAATTAACAGAATTTGTTCTCGACATTAGTAGCTCTCTAGACATAGGGGATCAGATTTGTGGTATCCTTATAGACATAGCAAAGGCCTTCGAGACTGTCTCGCATCCTAAACTTATGCGCAAGCTGTTCGCTATACTAAATATTGCATGTTTGGTTGGCTGGATATCGGACTGTCTTTCCCAGCACTCACAATATGTATGTTTCAACTCTACTAACTCATCCTTGATGCCCGTTTCATCAATTGTTCCCCAAGGCTCAGTACTGGGTCCTCTTTTATTCCTGTTTTATAATAATGATCTCCCCATACACACTTCTGTTAAAATAGGCCTTTTTGCAGATGATTTAATTTTATACCACACAATTAAATCTCCTACTCATCATGTTGTCCTTAAAAATTATTTCGCTGAATCCTGTAACTGGTCCAAAGCATGGCAAATGAATATCGACT